>NW_026705586.1:0-300000 GCF_029867415.1 Vicia villosa
TCACACTTGGTAATGTCGAATGTATAAGTTTTCTTAGGGATCCTATCATTCTTATCGTTTTCTACTGGATTTTTCCCATTGGCAGGATTTAGCAATTTACAAGCATAAGGTGGCGCTTCTTTCAATTCAGCTAAGTCTATTTCGACTTCTTCAGGGCTATACGAGTCATCGAAAGACTCATTCTCAGCATCCTTGGCTTCGACGTATGCCACTCTTTCTTTCTTATAACTTTTATTTGCCCTAGCTTTTTCTGCCTTCAGACGTTCGACTTGTCGAACCCTATCTGCTAATTGGGCCATGTCCCTAAGGTATTGGGTATCTAGTTTCTTTCTTATTGAATAATCTAGACCACCTGCAGCCATTTCAACAAGTTCATGCTCTGGGACTATTGTAAAACACCTTGATTTTAACAGACGGAACCTATTTAAATAATCATCAATTGTTTCTGTGAATTTTCTTTTAACACTGGCCAATTCTTTCAAGCTTATCTTAGTTTGGCCCATGTAGAATTGCTCGTGGAACAACCTTTCTAAGTATGCCCATGCGTCTATCGGATTTGGTGGCAAAGTAGTGAACCAAATAAACGCATTTTTTGTCAGCGAACTAGGGAAATATTTAATCCTTAGATCCTCGTTTCCCGCTAAGTCTCCTGCTTCTGTTAAATATCTAGCAATATGTTCCACAATTGACTCATTAGTTTCGCCAGAAAATTTTGTGAATTTAGGAACCTTAGTTCCCCTAGGCAATTCTGTTTGCATGATATAATCTGATATAGGGGATGTATAATTTGGACGTCTGAGTCCAGTACTAAGGCCATTGTTGGCCATAACCCTTTCTATCATGGCAGTTAAATTATTTTCTGTAGCCAGATTTTCTCTTCTAACTCTTTGGACAATCTCATCTGGATGATCGTCCCTACCCAAAATCCTCAATCTGGGTCGCTCCTTCTCCGTTTCTTGTCGGACGGGGACAGTTCTTTGATTTGGAGCTTCTAAGTTAATTATTGGAGTTCCTTCGAACACCTCTGTTCTTCGTGAGGGGCCTACATCCCTAGTAGCCGTCCTAGATGATGGAACTATGTCTTGTACACGTTCTAAAATGGGCCTCTCTTCTTGATTCGAAGGCTGTTTGTCTTTCCTTTTAGGTGGCGTTACTCCCATGAATTCTGCCATTCGATTCATCTGAGATGATATCTTTTGGAAAGTCTCCATGTTTTCTCTATTCGTAGTAGTAACATTTGTCATTAGTGGGCTTAAAACTGAAGTCAATTCTCTGGCCAAAACCCCTACCATATCATGGTTGCTTGCATCCATTTCTTGTCGAAATGCTGCTTGGTTATTTGTGGTAAAGTGAGGCATTTGGGTAGAGAAACCAGTGTTATGTGCACTTCGACCCACTGAACTAACATTTGGTGAAAATGTCGCATTGTTAGTTGGGGGATATATATGTCCTGCCCCTCGTACGCCTGTTCCATGTGGGTATGGCATTCCGTATGGATTATTTGGTCTCCATTCGAAAGCGGAGTTCGTGCCTTGACCAAATAAATTGTTTGCAGCATTTGTCGAGGCAAACAATACGTCCTCTGCGCTTGTGGATGAGGGTGCGGTTGTCGACACTGAAACTGGAACAGTCCCTGAGGGTGCTGTATTATTTTCAGGCATAGTCTGGGAATTATCTGCAGGTCTCGATCCATTTGGACCCGTTGCATCTCGTGCTTCTTGAGTAGAAGTCGAATTTGCCGCTCCTGATCCTGAACCTTGTGGGGATCTTGATTACCCCCTGCACTGGCCGTAACGACCATTTTCTTGTTGTACCTTCGTTTGGGAATCGGTTGTGCACTGTTCTTTAATTTACCGTTCCTAAGGTTCATACAAGATCTTGATATTGTCTAGACAAAAATAAAGCAATTGATTAAAACAATCTGCTTGACACTGTCCCACTGGGCGTGCCAATTTGTTTACGGTGATTTCCGGTAAACAACCGCTAGTCTTCCAAACTATAATAAATATGATTTGGTTACTTGCAGGATCGACTAGATTGATCCTAGGACACATAGTCAAGAAGATTGTTATCAATGTTCATTTGAATCATATTCGTAATTTGTCCTCTTCGATGAGTATTGTTCGATTTAAGAATCTTGGTAATTGCTTCGTTATATGTAATTATAACTTCAACAAGAAAAATAAATAACATAACATATGAAACTTAAAAATTGTTAAAACATAAAGAATCTTAAACTGCAGAAACGTTAAGGACTTTAAAAGTAAATGATCATGAAAGTAAATTCGAAAGTAAAATAAAGATACAGGAATGTAAATGACAAGAAATAAATGGAATGCAGTAACTCAGAAATGTATTCGAAAATGAAATACAATACACATGTATTAAAATGGTGGTGTCATACGTACATTTTCTCAGCGAACTCTTTCTCGTAACACTTGATACTTGAGTAAATATGTGAGTGATTTGTACAAAATGAACACACGGAATCCTAACATAAAGACCCCTATTTATACTAGTTTCGACCTTAACGGTCCTACACTAATCTGCTGCCACGTTTCTCATCAGAACTTCCAGCGAAGCCATCTGTATTTGGACAGTTACGATACTGTCTTCGAATTTCAAATCTTCCCGCCTGAGTCCGTCTTCGACGCGTGGCAGTGTAAAAACACTATGAAAACACGCTAAGTAGTAACACTTAAATATATACTTTATAAATTTTGTCTAAGTCCCGAAGACATATGCTTTCATTAGTCTTTCAGTGTTCACTATCTTCAACGAACTTAGAAGTCTGTATCTTCGAGGCATGACCATCAGTAGCCATTCTTTCACTTTTTAAGGGATGGCCATCAGTAACCATCTTTCCTTCGATTCTCAACTCCTTCGAAGGACAAACAATATAAAACGAAATCTTCAGCTAACACCAGCAGAGTCGCCAGTTCTGTAATACGGTGAACTGACTTTTTATCGAAATGTGCGGGTAGCAAGAGTCGCCACCGACTTTTATTTTATCCAAATTAAATCAGAAAGGCTAAAAGAAACAGGAAAAACCTTTTAAATAAAACAGGGTTCGGGGGGTAATTATGCAAAGGGAAGGTGTAAGGCACCCTTTGCATCCATGGCTTTCCATGGGCTCTTAATTGCTTTGCTCTTTTTCGAAAAGAAATGTAGAAGAAGTGAGTATGGACTTTAGCTCGTAAATGAGCGTAGCCATTTTGAAGGTTTATGAGAAAGAATATGAAAAAGTTTTTAGCCAGAGCAAGGCAATTAGGGGCAATTACCTTAATAATGTAGAAAATCTGTTTTTTTAGCCTTTCAGGGTGAAAGGGTTTATCCATGCCATAAGAGGGCAGAAAGCCTTTCGTTTGGATGTTAACGGGTCATCGAGTTATCGTTCGCCATAAGACTGTCCCATGCCATAGAGAGGCAGGTAGTCTAAAGGGAAAGATCAGAATAGCCTTTCGTAGGCAACCAGAGGATACCTCAACCTTTCGTAGGCAACTTCCGAGGGACGAGATCATATTTGTGTATCGAAGGCAGCATCATTAGGGACTTATGATCTTTGCATTAGTCGAGGCAACATGGCTGAGGTATCCTCGTATTCAAGGGACATGGCTATTCTGCAAAAAAACAAGGCAACAAGGCAATAGGCAACAAAAAGGGTTACCAAAAAGTGTGCGTGGGTGCAACAATCACGTGATTAAATTCAATTATTTATCTTGTAATTAGGTGATTCTATATTAATTACAGCTTGCACTCCCTAAGATTACTAACCATGCAAAAATATAAACAATATAATTAAAGCAATATGGGGAAGGGGAAAAAGAAACCAGCGGGGGAAAGGGAGAATGAAGCCAGCGGGTTCATGGTGCAATAGGGTTTGGCATAAGTAATAATTAAGGCAGAAAAATAAGAGAGATTAGAGTTTAGGGTTACCGACTATTTGAGCTTTGGCGGTTGGCAAACCCTGAAAAGGTGGGAAAGGGAGAAATAAACAGAAAATAGGGGCGAGTGCATTATCAGTTCAATGACAAATAAGGTTAACCCTAATTTTTAAAAAAATGGCAAAAAGAAATTAAATAAATATGAACAAAACTTAGCTTTGGATTTGATCTGATATGGTTCGTAGTCGGGAGTACTCGGGGTTAACCCTGAAAAAATTGGCAGAGCAAAGGCAAACAAGAATTGAGTGTAGGCGGAGTTCATTATATTTAAAGATAAACCTTAATTTTAAATAAAATAACAAATATTTAAATAAGGGTTAAATCGGGACTTAGCTTCGTAGCACATTCTGGTCCTTTAGATGGAATTGGCGAGATCCAGTGGAGAAGATTGAGGATGAATTTGCGAATATCCACGAGAATAGATAAGCAGCTCGAATGTACCTCGCAATAAACAAGAAAATGGGAGTACCGAGAAATAAAATGAGAATTGATTAAAGAAAAAATCTTAAAAAAAATAGCCATATTAAAATCTAAAAAAGGAAATATTAAGATTAAAACAAATATTTTTGGTGTTTTTTATATTAAAGAAAGAAAATCTAAATTATAATATTTTTGTTATTATGATTTATGTATAAGTCAAAAAAAATTATGTAAACTAATTATATATAACAAGAACGTCACACCATTGAGAAATTTAAATAGCAAAGCATTATATTATATAACAATAGAACCTAGAAACTATGTTAATATTTTAGCAAAAGTGAATGAGAAAAGAAAATTCAAAGTAGAATGAACAGGAACGAGGCCTACACTTCTTCACATCACACAACACTCTTTTGACAGTTTTACCTTTTTTATAGTAAAATAGAGCAAAATCTATTACTTTGACAAAATAGAAAAAGAAAAATAAAACGCCAGTACACAGTTTCATCTTTCTCTAAAGACACTTTCTCTTAAGAAAAACTCAGCTCTGCCCCTAAATAACACTTGAACAAAATAGACATAGCAACACAGTCAATCATCGGAATGAGTATTTACTTGTAATGATGGCGGTGATTGTGAACAGAGCGGAGATGGCACAACAGAAGTAGGATGCGCAATGGTGGAGAAGACATCGTGAGCTATTGGTCGGGATGTCGGTGTTGTTAGAACCGTCTTGTTGTGCTGTTGTCGTCAACCGTGCGGTTTCGTCCGGCGGTTGGTATTGCCGTTCTGAAATTTCAACGTGGTGGCTAGGTGGTGGTGTATCGGTCGTCGGTTGGGATCTATGATCGGAGCGTGGTGCCGTGGTTGCTCTTCTTCTTTGTTCCTAATCTTTTCCGTCAATTGTCGAATGGAGCGGCAGCGATTGACAGCGTGAATGAAGCTTCGAGCATCAACGTTGCGGATTTGGTTTCGTGAAACGGTTCTCATCCTTTTGTATTTTTCCTGAAAACAAAACAAACTTAAAAAGAACACAATTTCGTCAGATTTTTGTTGTTGTGTTGATTGTTGTATGAACATGCTGTGTTATTCTTGGATCGGTGCTGAAGGACTTATGAGTGAAGTTTGGTTTTGAATTTATGATAATATTGTGATGGGAAAGTAGTTTAGTGTTTTGAAGGTTTGGCTTTGATGGTGACAATTGGGAGTGGTTATGCCTCATGAGTTTTGGTGATTGAATGATTTTTGCGTGAGCGACAAAAAATGGTGGAATTGAAACCGTGTAATATTTACAGTGTGCTCCCTCCTTTTCAAAATAGGGTTCAGTTAGTATATATACAATAAAGAATTAGGTTAAAGTTATGGACCAATTCATGGACCAAATTAGAGCTCAAAAATAATCTTTGTTTAAATCAAACTAACTTAATAAAATGGATTTATCCCCTAAGCTATAAAAGTGCTAAAAATAGAATAAATTAAATTTGAATACTTTGTGATTTTTTTTTTATGTTTTTACGAATAAAAAAAGATGAAAAAAAACTATTAAAAAACCTATTTAATAAAAAAAAAAATTAGAATTAAGATGATAAAAAGAATTTTTTTATTACAATTAGAAATGAATAAAAGGAAAAAGTTAGTAATGAAATTCAAACCTGGGACCTTGTGTTTGCAAACCTTACCTCCTTGCCAATTATGCCATGAAATAAAATGACATTTGAAACTATATGAGGCCAAATTTTGGGATATGACACCTTGCAAACCTTACTTCCTTACCAATTGTGCTATATTATTTGTTTGAAATAAAAAGTCAGTTGAAAGTGTACGAAGCATAGGCAAACAATTTGCTATTTATTAAAATATAAATGATTTAAGAGTAAACTATTATATTTTAAAATAGACTTTAAATCGAATATTTATAAAATTCAGGATGTCAATGTAAATGAACCATAGATTTTATAAAAATCCTGATCTTACCGAGCAGATCAGATGGCCAGCAACAGTGAAGCTTGTAGTCTGGAACGGTTGAAGAGAAAAAAAGGTGGTTGTACCTGTAAGGCACTCTGATGCCAAAGTAAGTGCTTGGACAACAAGGTACAATAAAGTGAGAGATTTTGGGTAAGAAAAATATTACCTTGTCCCCTAGGTCTAGAGGGCTATTTATAGGATTATCCTATGCGGAAAAGGCTTTGTCTTTCGAGGACCAGTGCGAGGCGTTAGGCAGGAAATACGCGAGCTACCTGTTACCGATGTAACACCCCAATTCTACCCAAGCATATAGGTACAAATATCAGAGTGTAAAAATTAAATTCATAAAAACAATTAGGGCGTTACACTTAAGTAACCACATTACCAAACATAACATACTCGTAAAAGATGCGTAAGACAAATAATCAAAGAGGAAGGATTCTCATAAACACTTGACAGTATTCATATATATATATATATATATATATATATATATATATATATATATATATATATATATATATATATATATATATATATATATATATATATATATATATATATATCGATAAACATAATATCCACCGTATTCCTCCAAAATACATCGTACGAGAAGGTATCCAAAATACATAATATGAATACATCCAAAGGATCAAATATACATCAAAAGGATCCTATAAGCATCATCTACAAAATAAGTGTTCGATCCCCCCCTATGTGTTACGTATCACGAGCGGACGACACCAAAACGGACGACTACTAAGAGATCACCTACACTTGCGGATCACCTGCACATTACCCACGAGTAGGTAACATTAAGGCAGAAGGGTGAGAATATAATTCATAATGAAAAGCATGATAAATATAGTAATGCCAACAAGTATCATCAAGAATCATACAACAAAGTAATCCACTAAGTCAACCACAATCAATATATAAGTAATGCGACACATGAGTGATAACATAATTTATAAAGACAGACGATGATGAATGAGACTCGACTATGCATATGCATGTGGTACCAAATCCGGAGTAAACTCCTCCTTGTCATTATGACAAATACACCTTGCCGAGCATTATGCTGGGACTTTATTCCACTCAGGAAGCCCGCAGGCTGTTGTCACCGAGTATGTAGCTCCCACTGATGACCTCTTGCCACTCAGGCTAATATACCGTTACCGAGCATTAAGCTCCTACTGGTAACCAATGCCCGCAGGCCACCTGTTAATAGCATTCCGCCATTAACGTAATGAAATGTTATGCTGTGCATACAAACGACTCGATTACATAACAACAACAACAATAATATAACTCGGTCACATATCCCCATCACACCGATTATATTAATCCACACGGATACATCACCAAAATTGCCACTCAGGCGTTCATATTCACACAACACGCATATACCGTCAAAACATACTTGATTAGCAAATACCATTTCACAAAATACATTTACGAAAAATCATTCAACCACCAACACACTCCTCTTTATCATAAAGCATACTCAAGGGTTCCCATAATACTTCAAACGGCGCGTAGAAACGACCTACGGTTCAAAAGATACAACGAAACGAAGTTTGGAAAATCTATATTTCGCACAGTCCGCTTGAGCTCCGCTCAGCGGACCCAGACAGAAAATTATTTAGACAAAAATGCAGAAACTCCGCTCAGCGGACCTTCACAGAGATTTTTCTGCAAAAGAACCTCCGCTCAGCGGACCCCAGGCCGCTCAGCGGACCTGCGTAAACCTAGAAAAATCAGTTCTGCAACAGACCTGCAAAATCCCACCCAATCATCTCAAAACCTCAAATAAGCTTCCCTACACATCCTACACAACCCATACATGCCATATATTCATTCTAACAATCAATGATCCATGGTTCACTCACTAAATGTCAATAACCTAATAATTCCTTCATGAGCTAGAAAACATGGAGAAATGAAAAACAAACATGATCAATGAGGATATCTATCATCATACTACACATACACATCACAAAATCATGTTTATAACTTCAAAACTCACCAAAACACCCAATCCACCATTGTTGGTCAAATTTAGAAAAGAGCAAGAACAAGAACAAAACAAACAAAACTATAAGAATCATACAATCCAGATAAACTAGATTCACCCCCTTACCTTGGTTAGATTATTGGTTCTAGCTTGGTTTGGATTTCTACAATTCTCTTCTTCTCTTTGTTTTTCTCTTCTTTCTCTTCTCTTCACAAGTTTTCTTTCTTTTTCTCCAAAATATCTCTTTTTCTCTCTATAACTCTTTCTATTTCTCTACTTCTCATTTTCACCCACTTAACTCTCATAAATTCCAATTTTGGCCCAAATGTTACTAAACATTAATTCTAACCAATTAACACCCAAAACATAATAATTACACACATGGAAAGTAATAAGTAAAATATTAGCATAATTAATATTTGCCGACTGACTCGACTCAAAAACGGTAAAATTTAGGAAAATGTAGCAAACATCACAATTAATTAGAAAAAACACATTTACGGGCATTACAACCCTCCCCCACTTAAGAGATTTTCGTCCTCGAAAATAAAAATTACTTGCTACAAACAACTCAGGATAGGAGTCTCGCATCTTACTCTCCAACTCCCAGGTCAAACTCTCACCTGCCGCACTTAGCCATACGACTTTCACCAAGGCGATCTCCTTGCCTCGCAGAGTCTTAGTCTCACGACCCTCAATACGCACCGGCATCGTCTCAACCGTCAGGTTCTCACGCACTTGCACATCATCCATCTGAATCACATGGGATGGATCCGCAATGTATCTCCTCAACATAGACACATGGAATACATCGTGCAGATTAGCAAGACTTGGCGGTAACGCCACCCGATACGCAACTTTGCCAACTCGCTCCGATATCTGATAAGGACCAATAAGACGCGGAGTAAGCTTCCTCGATTTCAAAGCTCGCCCAACACCCGTTAAAGGCGTAACTCTTAAGAATACATGATCACCAGCTTGGAATTCCAAATCTTTCTTGCGCTTGTCATGATAACTCTTTTGCCTACTCTGTGAACTTCTCATCTTCTCACGAATAAATTTCACCTTTTCTATGGTCTCTCTTACCATTTCAGGTCCGAGTACCACATTCTCGCCCGATTCAAACCAACATAATGGAGTTCTACACTTACGACCATATAGCGCTTCAAAAGGTGCCATTCCGATACTAGAATGAAAACTGTTGTTGTAAGTGAACTCTATCAACGGAAGATAAGTATCCCACGAACCTCCCTTCTCAAGAACACATGCCCTCAACAAGTCTTCTAACGATTGAATAGTCCTTTCGGTCTGACCGTCCGTCTGAGGATGATAAGCCGAACTCAACCTCAACTTAGAACCTAGAGCCCCTTATCAACCTTTCCAAAAATCTGATGTGAACCTTGGATCTCTATCCGACACAATACTCAACGGTATACCATGTAGTTTCACAATCACCTTGATATAAATCTCAGCCAACTTTGCAACTGGAAAAGTGATGTTAATAGGAATAAAGTGAGCCGACTTTGTCAACCTATCAACAATCACCCAAACTGCATCAAAACCTCTCACAGTTTTCGGTAAACTCGTCACAAAGTCCATAGAAATACTATCCCATTTCCACTCTGGAATATCCAACGGTTGCAACAACCCTGCAGGATGCTGATGTTCCACTTTTGACTTCTGACATACCAAACACGCATACACGAACTGAGCCACATCTCTTTTCAAACCAGACCACCAAAAGATCTTCTTCAAATCCTGATACATCTTATTGGCTCCCGGATGAATACTCAAACTGCTCCTGTGACCTTCCTCTAAAATCATCTTCTTCAGCTCGGAATCATCAGGTACACAAATTCGACCACGGAATCTCAAAACACCCGGACCATCCACTCTGAAGTCGCCATCATCACTTTGATTTGCCACCATAAACAAATCAACAAGTTTCACATCCATCTTCTGTCTCTCGCTAACGGTCGACAGAAAATCATTCGTCACTTTCAACATACCCATCTTCACACTACCTGGCGTCAATTCACATACTAAACTAAGATCACGAAACTGCTCCAAAAGTTTCCACTCCTCCGCCATCATCGCGGACATATGCAAAGATTTCCGACTCAAAGCATCGGCAACCACATTAGCTTTACCAGGATGGTAATTCAAGCTAAAGTCATAGTCCTTCAGGAATTCCAACCACCTGCGTTGTCTCATGTTCAATTCTTTCTGATCAAATAAGTATTTCAAACTCTTATGATCACTAAAGACCTCGAACCTTGCACCGTAGAGATAATGCCTCCAAATCTTTAATACAAAAACAACCGCATCTAACTCTAAATCATGAGTGGGATAATTCTTCTCATGAATCCTTAACTGCCTCGAAGCGTAAGCCACCACCTTACCTTCCTGCATCAAAACACCACCTAACCCCATATGCGATGCATCACAATACACCACAAACGGTTCCTTAGGATCAGGTAAAACCAAAACCGGAGCTGAAGTCAACCTTCTCTTCAACTCTTCAAAATTCCTTTCACAAACTATGTCCCAAATAAACGCCTTACCCTTGCAAGTAAGCTGAGTTAGCGGAAGTGCCAACTTTGAAAAGCCTTCTATGAATCTTCGATAATAACCTGCCAAACCTAAGAAGCTTTTGATCTCAGTAACCGATCTTGGAACCTCCCATTGTAGCACTGCATCTACCTTGGATGGATCCACTGCAATCCCGTTACCTGAAATCACATGACCAAGAAAACTCACCTCTGATAACCAGAACTCGCACTTGGATAACTTAGCATACAACTGCTTCTCCTTCAAAACCCGTAGCACAACACGCAAATGCTCCTCATGCTCTTCCGGAGACTTAGAATAAATCAAGATGTCATCTATGAAGACCACAACAAACTTATCCAACTGATCATGGAATATGCGATTCATATTACTCCATAAACACACCAGGTGCATTAGAAACCCCAAACGGCATCACCAAAAACTCATAATGCCCGTACCGAGTCCTAAACGCAGTCTTCTGAATATCTTCCTCCTTCACCCGAATCTGATGGTAACCAGATCTTAAATCAATCTTGCTAAACACACTGGCACCCACCAACTGATCCATCAAGTCGTCAATCCTAGGAAGCGAATACTTATTCTTAATTGTCACCTTGTTCAACTGGCGATAATCAATACACAACCTCATGCTTCCATCCTTCTTCTTTACTAACAAAACTGGAGCCCCCCATGGTGAAACACTAGGCCTCACAAAATGTTTTGCTAGCAACTCTTCCAATTGTTTCTTCAATTCCACTAACTCTGATGCCGACATTCTATATGGCGCCATAGACACAGGCCTCGTACCAGGAACTAGATCTATGGAAAACTCCACATCTCTCTTTGGCGGCACATCAGAAAAGTCTTCAGGAAACACTTCAGGAAATTCTCGCACTACTGGAAAATCCCCAACTGCAGCTCGACCCTCCACAATCAACGATGCAAACACACCAAACAATTGTGCCCCATCTGCTAACAGTCGATTCAACTCCTTGGTAGATAAGACCCTAAATTCCGCATCCTTCTCAAGAAATGGAAATCTCACCAACTTATGATAACAATCGATGTGGACACGATTATTCATCAACCAATCCATTCCCAGAACCACGTCTAACTCGTTCATCGGCAAACAAATCAAATCAACAGTAAAGTCCTTACCGAAGATTGATACCGGACAATTCTCACAAACTAAAGAAGTAGTCACCGACCCCATTGCTGGTAAATCGATAACCATCTCACCACCCAAATCAGATAGAATAAGACCTAATCTTTTAACACAATCATCGGCTATAAAACAATGGGAAGCACCCGTATCAATAATAGCAATTAAAGAAATGCCATTAATAAAACAAGTACCTCTGATCAGTCGATCACCCTTATCCGTCTGAGTTCCAGCCAACGCAAACACCTTCCCACCAGCCTGAACTTACTTCTTCTGACATTGACCGCTCATGTGTCCCTCTTCACCACAATTAAAACACACAAATCCCTTGGACGCATAGTCGGATGATATATGTCCTACCCTCCCACACTTGTAACACTTCCTCGCGTCACCAATGCAGACATCACTTTTGTGACCCGACTTACCACACTTAAAACAAACAATCTTAGCAGGAGCATCTCCCCCACTAAACCTTGGTCCATAATTCATCTTTGCTTACCCTTCCCTCCATCATACGGCTTCCCACGATTCTGCGGACCTTTGTTCCTCTTTTCATTAATCACCTTATGATGAGCATTATTATCCTCATCATAAATCCTACAGCTGTCCACCAAATCTGGAAACACCCGAATCTTCTGATACCCTACCGCCTTCTTGATATCAGAATGCAACCCATTCTGGAAATTAATGCATTTAGAAAATTTTGCTCCCTCACCAACAAAGTGCGGGTAGAATTTCACAAGTTCATTAAACTTTGCCGCATATTCAGACACAGACATGCTGCCTTGAACCAACGCCAGAAACTCAGTCTCTTTCTTTCCACGGACATCCTCTGGGTAATACTTCCTCAAAAACTCCCTTTTGAACACCGTCCAGGAAATCTCTTCACCGGTTGCTTCTAACCTTGCCAAAGTCTCCAGCCACCAATCATCAGCCTCCACAGCTAACTGATGAGTGCCATACCTGACTTTCTGCTCTTGCGTGCAATCCATCACACGAAAGATCCTCTCCATCTCCTTCATCCAAGTCAAGGCTCCCTCGGGGTCATGCGTTCCTTTAAACACAGGAGGATTCTCCCTCTGGAAAGTCGCTAAACTCCGAGACCTTGCGTTCTCATCTGTATGCATAGCTTCAGCCATAGCTTGCAATGCAGCAACAATAGCAGCGTCATTACGTCCAGCCATCTCTAAACTTTACAATAACAACAAGAGAAGTAAGCCCAAAGAATAACACAAGAATTGATAGACCAAACGACATGACACTTGGTCGGACAAGACCAACCTGCTCTGATACCACTAATGTAACACCCCGATTCTACCCAAGCATATAGGTACAAATATCAGAGTGTAAAAATTAAATTCATAAAAACAATTAGGGCGTTACACTTAAGTAACCACATTACCAAACATAACATACTCGTAAAAGATGCGTAACACAAATAATCAAAGAGGAAGGATTCTCATAAACACTTGACAGTATTCATATATATATATATATATATATATATATATATATATATATATATATATATATATATATATATATATATATATATATATATATATATATATATCGATAAACATAATATCCACCGTATTCCTCCAAAATACATCGTACGAAAAGGTATCCAAAATACATAATATGAATACATCCAAAGGATCAAATATACATCAAAAGGATCCTATAAGCATCATCTACAAAATAAGTGTTCGATCCCCCCTAGGTGTTACGTATCACGAGCGGACGACACCAAAACGGACGACTACTAAGAGATCACCTACACTTGCGGATCACCTGCACATTACCCACGAGTAGGTAACATTAAGGCAGAAGGGTGAGAATATAATTCATAATGAAAAGCATGATAAATATAGTAATGCCAACAAGTATCATCAAGAATCATACAACAAAGTAATCCACTAAGTCAACCACAATCAATATATAAGTAATGCGACACATGAGTGATAACATAATTTATAAAGACAGACGATGATGAATGAGACTCGACTATGCATATGCATGTGGTACCAAATCCGGAGTAAACTCCTCCTTGTCATTATGACAAATATACCTTGCCGAGCATTATGCTGGGACTTTATTCCACTCAGGAAGCCCGCAGGCTGTTGTCACCGAGCATGTAGCTCCCACTGATGACCTCTTGCCACTCAGGCTAATATACCGTTACCGAGCATTAAGCTCCTACTGGTAACCAATGCCCGCAGGCCACCTGTTAATAGCATTCCGCCATTAACGTAATGAAATGTTATGCTGTGCATACAAACGACTCGATTACATAACAACAACAACAATAATATAACTCGGTCACATATCCCCATCACACCGGTTATATTAATCCACACGGATACATCACCAAAATTGCCACTCAGGCGTTCATATTCACACAGCACGCATATATCGTCAAAACATACTTGATTAGCAAATATCCTTTCACAAAATACATTTACGAAAAATCATTCAACCACCAACACACTCCTCTTTATCATAAAGCATACTCAAGGGTTCCCATAATACTTCAAACGGCGCGTAGAAACGACCTACGGTTCAAAAGATACAACGAAACGAAGTTTGGAAAATCTATATTTCGCACAGTCCGCTTGAGCTCCGCTCAGCGGACCCAGACAGAAAATTATTTAGACAAAAATGCAGAAACTCCGCTCAGCGGACCTTCACAGAGATTTTTCTGCAAAAGAACCTCCGCTCAGCGGACCTTCACAGAGATTTTTTTGCAAAAGAACCTCCACTCAGCGGACCCCAGGCCGCTCAGCGGACCTGCGTAAACCTAGAAAAATCAGTTCTGCAACAAACCTGCAAAATCCCACCCAATCATCTCAAAACCTCAAATAAGCTTCCCTACACATCCTACACAACCCATACATGCCATATATTCATTCTAACAATCAATGATCCATGGTTCACTCACTAAATGTCAATAACCTAATAATTCCTTCATGAGCAAGAAAACATGGAGAAATGAAAAACAAACATGATCAATGAGGATATCTATCATCATACTACACATACACATCACAAAATCATGTTTATAACTTCAAAACTCACCAAAACACCCAATCCACCATTGTTGGTCAAATTTAGAAAAGAGCAAGAACAAGAACAAAACAAACAAAACTATAAGAATCATACAATCAAGATAAACTAGATTCACCCCCTTACCTTGGTTAGATTATTGGTTCTAGCTTGGTTTGGATTTCTAAAATTCTCTTCTTCTCTTTGTTTTTCTCTTCTTTCTCTTCTCTTCACAAGTTTTCTTTCTTTTTCTCCAAAATATCTCTTTTTCTCTCTATAACTCTTTCTATTTCTCTACTTCTCATTTTCACCCACTCAACTCTCATAAATTCCAATTTTGGCCCAAATGTTACTAAACATTAATTCTAACCAATTAACACCCAAAACATAATAATTACACACATGGAAAGTAATAAGTAAAATATTAGCATAATTAATATTTACCGACTGACTCGACTCAAAAACGGTAAAATTTAGGAAAATGTAGCAAACATCACAATTAATTAGAAAAAACACATTTACGGGCGTTACAACCGAGCTAGAGGATTCAGCGTGCTCGGTTAGGTCTGGTGTTTTCTCGGAGTAGGTGGGCCAGAATGCCTTGGGCCAAAGAGTGGATTGACCCGATTTAGATAAATGTGTGAAGTGTGTGTTAGGTTCAGTTATATTTATCTTTGAGTTAGTGATCTAACGGTTAATTTTAGTTAGTTTTGCCATACAATCCTAAGCATACATCTAAGTAGTTCATAGCAGTTTATATAGGTGCAGAAAGTAAAAAGCAGAAAAATAAAGTCCTACGCTATTACAGGGCTTCGGGATAGGGGATTTACGATATGCCAATCGGGGATGGGACTTACTACGCATTATTACAAACCCAAAATAAGAAATTGAAACAAAAAAAATGTACGAAATTAATTGAAATTGCCACGGTGAATGCCCGTGGAATAGTCCAATGCCTTAATGATACCTCACAAAAACAAGAAAATGTTAGTCACGGATATATATATATATATATATATATATATATATATATATATATATATATATAAAAGCATATTGAATTCTAAAAGAAAAATTTAAAATTTAAACAAACATATTTTTGATTTTTTTTTTATATGAAAAACAAAGACTAATTAAATCTAAACTCTAAATATATTTTTTTGGTATTTTTAATCATTAAAGAGAAATCTAATGCTAGCCTATTTAAAATAAAATAAACAAATTTGAAAATTAAATAAAAAGAAAAACAGAACAAGAACAAGATTAATTGGGCTAAATAATAAAGATAGTTTAATGGGTAGTGTGAACAATTAATAAAATCAGTTGGGCTGAAAAGGACAGGCCTAAAAGCAAATGAATTTGTCCCTGGGAGGGGGTGAATTTGGTAGCATAGAGTGCTAATAGGATCTGGATTGGGCTTTAGCAAATGAATATTTGAAACCAACAACAACAAAAATTAATAGACCCTGATTTTGTGATGGAGCAACCCGGTCCCATCCTATTTCTCTTAACTTTGGTCAGCTTTTCCTCCTTCCTTGTTTCACCTACTATTTCTCCATTCTTTGTTCATTCAATCAAATTAGCAAACATTCAAACCATAAATGCGAAACCCATGCCAAAATCAGTAGCAACATACATATTAGAGCATCCACATACAAACAATAAACAGAAAAACAAGTTAATACATACCGAATCGAAGGAGAAAGATTCTTCAGAAGAAGTGGCTTCGATCCATATGCGTATCGGTTGCGATGGGAATGAATTCGTCGACGTTGTTGTGACTGACCTGAAGGTATGCGTTGCCGCGAGTTGTTCTTGCTTCCAATCTTCTTCTTCTATTTCGGTTGGCCCTCTATTCCGATGCCATTGTTCTCTGTGTTGTCCTTTGATTATTGTAGGTTAAAGATGATGATGGAACAATCAATAGTGTTCAAATGCGGTACAATGGAGCTTCGAAAGCTGCTGCTATGAGAACGTTGCTGAATTTGGTTCTGCGTCGTGACTGGCGTTGAAGTGATTATGAAGGTGAATGGTGCGGATGGAGATTTTTGATGTGGAAGTGGTGGTTCCGTGTCGTTTGCGAAACCGTGTGGGTGTTGCAGTTGACTCGATTCTGATTCCGCTTCGACGTCTGCCTTATTTCAGCCTCCCTTTTGTCATCAGTGCAACGATACCGATGCCGTCTTCGACGAGGCCGAAATCACGATGATGATGATGTTTATGATAGCTACTCGGTGATTGTTGTGATGATGTTGTTTCGGATTTTGAATTGGAACATCATTGCTACCAAATGTTGAGGTTGAGTTGTTGCGATTACTCGTGGATCTCCGGCGGAGGGCGTGAGGAGAAGCGGAGTGGAGATCAAATGGATCTTTAAATTCACAATAATGCCAATACTGAATAATTTTTTCCAGAGCCGGGAGTGTTCATGGTGCCCCTCTCATAGACATTCTCAAACTTTTTCTCTTTATTTATCCTCCATAATTGGCAGTATGAAATCGATAAGTAAGAGGGTGATTGAGGGAAGGGTCGAATTGGTTTTTTGCAATTCTTGCAAGTTCTGAGGTTGACGCTATTGGTTTTTGTGAAGGGTTTATAACTTGAAGGTTATGTTAGAAAGAGTTAACTTGATGGTTTTTTTTAGATTAAAAAAAACTTATATAATGATCTTTAAAAAAAACTATATGGTGAAGGGGAATGTTATTTAGGGATATTATAAGAAACATGAAAAGTAAAAGGAAATATGTACAGTGAGTGATCTGGTAGGGTATATGTGAGAGTGGAACAAATAATGAAACTGTTAGTTTGGGAATGGAATATGTACTGTATAAATGTTTACGGTGTAAAAATGGAGGAGTGTTGGTTATACGTGAGAGTGGTGGGCAAAATAAGGTTCATTGTTTGTATGTGGCAGCAAGTCTGTGGAATAAAGGTTCTTTGTGTATGAAAAGTGGGAGAAAATAGGTTAGAAAAAGGTGAATTATTATCTACCCAACTCAAAAAGTTGGGTAAGGTTACCTCCTTTGTAAAATGTTTTGAAAACAACAAACATTTGTAATATTTTAATAAATAATTAAATGTGTTAAATGAGATGGAATCATGTGATTGATTGGAGGTACACTATCCATCTTTTTGTGATGGGTAGAGAAGTTGTCCCCTTAGAAAAATTATGGATAAGTATGTACGTGAATGTGTCGGTCCCCCATTAGTGAATGGCCTCCTCTTATTTATATTGGTTTTTTAGGTTAAACTAAAAAGGACAATAATTAAAGAATAAAACTTAGGTACAATTCTTTAGGTGTGATTCTTACTATTTTTCAATGAAAATATGACAAGTGTATAATTTCCTTTAAACGTATGCAAATTTATTCTATTTTCACTTACTAAATCATATTTACGTATATTTGTCATATTTTCATTGGAAAATAGTAAGAACAACACCTAAAGAATTGTACCTAAGTTTTGTCCATAATTAAAATAAGATCAGGACAATAAAAACACAAAATTAACATAAATATATTTTCTTGATTTTTTCTAAAAGTAGAGGAAATCAAATCAAATATTTAAATGCTAATTGACTTGGATTAAAAAAGGAATGAAAAACTACTATTATATTTTTTGGCTAAAAATGCGTAAAAATGACAAAAAAGTGGAAACAAAATATTTTTTTTTTTAAAATGCTTAATTAAATAATACGAAAATTAAAAAATTAAATGATAAAAAATTCAATTTTTTGATGTTTTATGATTTTTTGAATAAATGTAAAAATAAAGTGGAAGGAATAAAGTTAGAAGTAACTAAAAGTTAAAATGTTAGAAGTGAGATTCGAACCCGTAACCTTATACTTGCAAGCCTTACCCTCTTACAAAATGTGTCATGTCACTTATTTGAAATAAAATGGCGTTGTCAAATATATGAGGGCAAATTTTGGGGTACAACACACTGACCAAGGTTCTTGCAAAATATTCATCAACGATTTTGTTATCCTTCATGCAAAGAACTTTAAATGCTCGACGCAAAGCCTGCAATTGAGCTCTTTTCAGTTTTGTGGATCCTTGATACTTCCTGCTCATGGAGTCCCATATATCTTTGGTTGTGTCTTAACTCAAAATTGTTTCAAGAATTGTTTGATCAATTGTTTGAAATAGATAATTCTTGGCCATGAGATCTTTAAGCTTGATCTCGTCTGCAAGTTTTCTTTGTACCGATGTTGCTTTTGACGGTGCAATCGTGACTCCATTCTCTATCAAATCCCAATATTCTTTGGATCTACGAGGATTCTCCATGAGCATGGCCCAATGATCTAAGAATCCATCAAATTTTATAATTGTTGGTGTAAAGAATTTGGATGAATCAACCATAGAAATGATTAAGATAAGAACAAGTATATGAGAATGAGTGATAGAAACAAAAATATGAGAATCAAGTTGTTATTCAATTATGCAGAGAGAAATGGAGAAAATGCATATTTTGTCCTCGCTCGCAATGTGTTTGATGAAATGTCCCAATTGAATAATTTCTTATTGTTGCTTTAGTTTTGATTTTCCTATGATGTGATGTTGTGTTGTTGGTGATTATGTTCAAATCGCAGCTTGTGAATTGGTTATGATGTTGCCATTATTGCCGTCTTGTCATAGAGAAAGACCTACCTTCCATGTTTGAGGACCTCACTCAGAAAAGTCCAAATTTTCCATTTTTCAACTTGTGCTAATTTTGAGAGATATGTACCTCTTCCCACTGGTACTGCATGGTACTCTCATTGTTGCGAAAGAGAAGTAGAAAATTATAGAATACATATTTTTATGACAAGGACGTTCATTAACAGTGCCACGCGAATGAGAAGTCACATGCATTGTACAAATTATTTGTATGAGCTATACAAATTGTTAAGTTTTTTGCCTCGACATAATATTTAGTTTTTTTTGTTTCTCTTAATATAAAATTTTATTGTGCATACTATGTAGGGTGAAATTGGACTGGTTTGGACATGTTTTTGGTCAAAAAAATTCAAACCATTGATATTTCTATCAGTTTGGTTTGGTTCAATTTTTAACATTTTTCGAAAATAGAACCAAACCAAATTAATTGGTTTAGTTTGATTTGGTTTGATTCGATTGATCGGTTTACAATATTTTTTTTCCAAATATTATATTCATTAGTATATTCTCCAATATCATGTTTTTTTGGTATATTTAATACTATTGTTTTTAAAATAATACATTTCATGCTTTATTTTTCAAACAAATTAAAAGTTGCTCTTAATCCATATGAAATAGCTAGTGATTTGATTTCTATTGCATGTGAAATAAATTCACTATCAAATGTAAAAGTTAATACTTAGCATCAGAATATTGGAAAGAGATTTGTAGGCTTAACAAATAGAGCATAATAAAGTACACATCAAATAACATGTTTCACACCTCAAACACACCTCAAATCTATTTTGTAATAAGGCCAAAATAAATTTTGTTGAAGAAGAAATAAAAAAGGTTACAAAATGAAAATTGACGAAGAGAGGTTGGACATGAAGAAGGAGACCATACCATATCAGAATGACAGTAGTTAGAGAACTAATGGTGGCGGGCAGCAAAAACATCAATTCAATGAAAGCAAGTTTTATGTGACTTATGGTTTCTACTTTTTATGTTTTGGAGTTTGGTTCTAAATGTGTATTTTGTTGAAAGGACAGAAGTGCAAACAAAGATAAAGTATGGTTGAATTGATAATTTTTTTGGGCTTAATGATGGATGAAATAAAAGATTTAGAGCATAATTATTTATATTAGTCCGGTTCACCGTTTCCTAAAAACTAAAACCAATAACCAATCCAAACCACATAGTTTTTTATTGATTCGGTTCGACATTAGAATCAAACAAAAAAAATCAATTTTATTTTGATTTGATTTAATTTAAATTGTCGATTTAATTGAAATTTTTTATCCGCTTATATCCATAATACTATGAATTGTATTGTCACATTTGAATTTAGAGTGTAAAATTATGTCATTTTGAGTATAATAATAATAATAATAATTATATCTAAGTTTTATCTTTTATAAATAATCTATAAATATGTACTAGTTTGGGCTAGATGGTTATGTTAAAAGAAGATTTGGGCTATAATTTTTAAATCTACCTTAAAAATGTGGGTGTGTATTTTAATAGGATGCGTATTGAATAACTATCATAAACACACTTTTGGGCCGTTTTGAAAATTAATGTGTGTTTATTGGAATGGTGGTTGCCCCAAATGACTACTAACCAATAGTAAAATGTTAAGCATACCGCTTGTTTTATTTTCCTACTCCCATCTCCGTTTCCACAATTCTGGCAGCTAACTTCATCCGGATCACCACCAATTCTTTTGTGAATGCCTCTCTAACGATCATCACGCTCCTTAGTTATATAGTAGGCGATGTTCAATAAACTTCTAAAAATATTATTTCAAATGATAAAAAGTAATATTAAATGTCTAAAAGTAATATATTATATGTTAAAAATAAAATGATGTAATGTAATATTATTTAATATATTATTTTGATTTTTACAGTTTGCTTTAACTTATAAGAATTTTAAATGTAACGGTCACTCATGAAGTTTTTCATGAAAAAAAAACCGTAACACAAATCAATTGTTATATAATAAAACAAAATTAAAAAATAATTGAAATTAAAGTTTCCACGCGAGAGTCCAAGGTATGTTTGACTGGCCAATCGAACCGCTCGAAGGTGCCACACAGATGGTTAACATGTCTGCGAACTAGGCCCGCCGGAAACCACCGTCTTCTCCGACGGTGGGATTTTTCAAACCTGCAAAAATAACGATTATTAACACGCCTAAGGTACTCTACCCCCTAATTTGAGGCCTGCAAATTCAATGGTGGTGTTTGTTTTTGCTGAGGACGCCTGTAGCTAGGGTTTCGAAACTTTGAGAGCTCGGTGCCATAACAATGGGAGATAGTGTTCTACACATTGAAACTTCAAACTAATGGCCTAGACCTCCTCTAAACTGTACTAGGAACTCAAATATATGATTAGTTTGGATTGAAACACAAGAATATGCAAAATACAAAAAATTAAAGTATGAATGAAAATGAGGATCACGATATTCCAGTTCCAGGTGTTGCACAACTTAGTTTTCGATTCATTCTTACCCTTTGACACCTCAGGAAGGAATTGAAATGGTTGGAATGGATTAAAAGTTGCTGAAGAGGATTTTTGTTCGTGCCCTAGTTTGGAGAAAAACTTGAAGCTTTAATTTAGGGTTTGTTCTTGGAGGCAGCATGCGTGTCCTTCGTGGTCTGAAGGTGTTAGGTATTTATAAGAGAGTGATTAGGTCAACTTATGGGCTTGGATACCATGTGATTTGAGAGATGGAGATTTGATTAAAAATTATGTTATTCTTTTTAATTTTGGACAATATCTGTTCAAAAATAAGCCACAAGGTTTCTTGAGCTTGAAGGCTTATTCTTTGGGCCTCCATGTGATCAAAACAAAAGCCATGCAATTTAATCCATTTATCTTGTATTTTATTTAATTTATTTAATTTTTAATTGAATAAAAATCACAAAAATGTGAGGATGGATTTTAGAGGTTTTTGGTAAGGTTATGATCATGTTTAGAAACCAAAAGATAGGCCCATTAGTCAAAAAATTCAAAATGGCCCAATTGAGATTTCATGCATTTCTCAAAAATTGCCAACTTGTGCAACCCATAACTTGCTCAAATTTGATCCCATGGGGATGATCTTGGACCTTTTGGAAACCTTAATATGTCTACTACAACCTCTTGTTGGTCATTCTCCCATTTGAAGTCTTTATCTTCATGTAAAATGCTTTGACAAAAGATGTGTTTTGGTTGACTTTCAAAATGACCTATAATGTTTTGCCTTATATCTCTCAAATGAAGCATTTTTTGCCTTGCTCTTAGAGAGTCAAACTTGTAGAGAATTAAATTTCCTTCAAACATAGCTTTGGTTGAGAAATTTATGATGAAGCATGTGAGAGTTATGCCTGGTCAAAGTCCAGTTGACTTTGCTTAAGAAAACCCTAATTTAGTAACTTTTGACTTTTGATGAAGCTTGAGTTTTCTTGATGAATCATGATAAACCCTTTATCAAATGATGAATATAACTTCAAAATATTTATGTTGACCAAAAATGATGAAGTTTGACTGTATATTGACCATAGTTGACTTTTGGGTCCAACACAATCGACTGTTGATCATCTGAGCAATTGACTGAGCAATCTTGCACTACGAGGCTTGAAACTTGGCATGGAGGTAATTTGATATATATGAAGCACTATGAAGTCCACTTGAGTCCTTGTAAGTTCAATTTCCTTGGGAGAAACCAAAACCCTAGTTAGAGGCCCATTGCTTAGGAGGGGTGTGTGTATGCTCAAACCTTGTGTAGTCTTGAGCAACCAATGATCCTATGAGCCCGAGGAGACCTCTTGAAACAATTTGTCTTGAATATGTGAAGGAAAATTTGAGGGTGCAACTACATCCAACATATTAGATCCATTATTCAACATTCTAACACCCTTGATTACATTGTCAAGTTATGATGTTAATAAGGTCACTTTATTTTAGAGTTCATATTTATCAGCAAGGTATTCTTCCTTCTCATCCTGGAGCTTAGCTATGATCATTATTTGTTTCAATCCTATTTGATAAAATTCCTCACTTTTGTTGAATAGCTCTCTGAAAGAGGTAGTCAAGTCATCATGATATATTTCTTCACTTCTGAAGTCTTCCTTAGAATCCCATCTACATGTTAAGGCAGTCACAATCTTAGCAGATTCCTCCTCAACAGGTTCATCATCTGACCAAGAAACAGTCAGTCTTTTAGGTTTGAGACATGTAGGACATTCTATTTTAATGTGCCCAAGTTCTTCACATTCATGGCACTAAATTCCTTTATTTTTAACTTATGGTTATTACTGATGTCAAATAAGAAGTTCTTTACTTTTGCTCTTTCCTTTCTTTCCAGTCTATGCAATATTATTGTGAATTGACTTCTAAGTAACACAACGGTGTTTGAAAATCTTTCCTCAAAATCCATAGTATCAAAAAATTATCCTCCCTAGAGCTCACCTAATAAACAGAACATGGTGCTTGCTGTAATACCAATTGAAATTCTTGCACTTATAATACAGATGTCAAGACAGATGTCATACACCATACAATATCAAGAGAAATGTTATGACATTTGTTGACGGATAACACAAATATATAAAAAAACTGAATTAAACTACAGAATGATAAACAACACAAGTAATAGTTAACCCAGTATAGTGCAACTCACTTAATACGGGGGCTACCAAGCCAAGAAGGAAGTTCACTATAATAGTTAAAAGCCTAAAGAGTCCCAGTTTACAACTTTCTCCTAATCACTACCTCGTGCAACTTCTACCTAGAAATCAACATTTATATATGAGAAATCTTTTCTCACTTCTAATCACCAGAGTGATAACAACAGTCACAAACCTAGTGACCAGAGGAACCAAATAGAAAGATTACACTTTCAAATAAATAATACTTGATCTTGCTTAAAAGCTACAATCAAGAACAATCCTTAACTCTTTTGCTTAAAAGCTTCAAGAGTGAGAACAATCAGTCCACTTCAATGTATCAGAAGATACACGAGTGACTAAAACACACGGAAACCTTAAAGGACTCCCAAAACACCAACCCTTATTTGCACTCACAGTTTCTATTTGTGAATGTTTGCTTTACTAGGTTTAGCATGTCCTTATTTATAGACTCTGGGCTTGGACTCTAAAACAAATTCAATATTCTCCTTTTTCAATCAGCTACAAGATCTTCATAGAAAATATGAACAAATCAAATCAAATCTTAGTTTCCTAAAAAAGTCTCAATGATCCCTTTTCTGAAACTAAATCAAATAAGGTTAATAGTAGTTTACCCCCTGTAATATGAGCGTGTTTCGGTTTGCCCCCCCCCCCCACCGTTGCCAAAGGTAGGTTTTGGCAACGTTTTTTTTGAAAAAACCGTTGCCAAAAGGTATGGAGGGGGGAAAAGCAAAATTCGCTAACATCACTACAAGAAAAGTGCTTCCTAGACACGTGAAATAGTGACGTGATTTTCACGTGTGTAAAATAAACCAGTTGTGACGTGAAAATCACGTCGCAACATGTTTATAATATTTAAAAATAAAAAGTAACGTTAATCAAGGGGGGGAGTCAGGAATTTAATAAAAAAATGTTGTGACGTGTAAATCACGTCGCAACTTAAAATAAAAAAATTGAAAAACAATTGGAGTCAGAAATGCACAGGGGGGAAGTTTGAATTTTTAAAAATTCAGTTGTGACGTGTAAATCACGTCGCAACTAAAAATTACAATAACCAAAAAACTTTAATGCCAGAGTTGACTGACAAGGAGCACGTGGGTTGGGAATGTGCATTTGTTGCGACATGATTTTCATTTCGCAACGTGTCGATGTGAAAATCACGTCGCTAAAGTCTTAATACCTTTTCCCAAAACGCTTCTCCCTTCCCTTCGTTCCAGAAGAACATTTTCTTCTTCTTTCCCCATTTCTTCTTCCTCTCAACCCTTCTTCTTTCCCCATTTCTCCCAAATTTTTCTTCACCCATTCTCTCAAATTTCATTCTATTCCTTCCAATTGCAAAATATTCAAGGTATGTATCAAATCATTTTTAATTTTCTGTATTTTATTTATTATTTTCGTTTTAATTTTGTATAAATTATTTGTTTGTGTTATAATTTTTTTTAGGTGTAATATTTGTGATTGAAGGAGCATTTCAAGAAGACATTTGAAGATTGATAGAGGAAGATAGAGGTAATTTTGGCATTTTATTTTTTTTAGGTTTTTTTTTTATTGATGAATTAGATTGTAGAAAATTAGGTTTGTAGAAAATTAGATTGAAGGTTAAAATTGATGAATGTTAGTTTTGTAGTAAATTAGGTTTGTAGAAAATTAATTTGATGATTAGAGATGATGAAAAGAGTTGAAAGTAGATTGTTAAAATAGATTCAATATTGAATTTAATTTGATGATTAGAGATGATGAAAAATTGATAAAATATATTAGGTATAATAAATTTGTATATATATTTGGTATAATTGAATTTTGATGATTAGAGATCATAAAAATTGATGAACAAAATAGAAATGAAATGTTATTAGAAATGAAATATATTAGGTATATATTTAAAATAAAATACAATGGAGTAGAATTATATTTTATATTTCTTAAAAGGAATAATAAGTTTGTTAAGAACAAAATAGTGTGAATTAGTATTTTTTTTAAACAACATTTTAAAAGAAGGTTACTACATAGTTATTAAAAAATAATATATTATTTTGTTTTAAAAATGTTTATTATAGTGTGAAGTATATTATTTTGTTTTAAAAAATAATATAATAATATTTTGTTTATAGTTGATATAAGTAA
Source organism: Vicia villosa (assembly GCF_029867415.1). Classification (NCBI taxonomy): domain Eukaryota; kingdom Viridiplantae; phylum Streptophyta; class Magnoliopsida; order Fabales; family Fabaceae; genus Vicia; species Vicia villosa. The sequence goes on from NW_026705586.1 coordinate 26,543, forward strand.
ATGTTTAATTATTTACTTATAGTTGATATAAGTAAATGTTTAATTATTTACTTATAGTTGATATAAGTAAATGTTTAATTATTGTTACTAAAAAGAGAATGATTGGATATATGTGCAGTATGGAATATTATTTGTATTATCGTAGTTGGATGTACGATAGAGTGGAACCAGGAAGACGTGCACTTAAACCCAATTTTATAGAAGGAGTTAACGGGTTTATCACGTGGGCGTTTGCTCAAGAATGTTGTCGAAGCGAAGGAGGAGTTAGGTGTCCCTGTCTTAAATGTGAATGTAGACCTATAATTAGTGACCCAGATGAAGTGGTCAGGCATTTGTATAGAAGGGGTTTCATGGAAAATTATTGGGTCTGGACGTTTAATGGTGAAAAATTGCCGAGTAACGTACCAGAGACTAGCAGTACGCATGCTTCAAGTAGTTGTCCGTCAATGGAATATGAGGAAAGACCTCCTATTGAATATGAGGAAAACTTTAATCAGATCGGTGACATGGTTGAGGATGCTTTTGGTGTGAATGTGACCTATGATCAACCTGAAGATTGTGATGGGGAAGAGATGCCGAACGAAGAAGCGCAGAGATTTTATCAGTTGTTGAATGAAATGAATACGCCGTTGTTTGACGGTTCGTCTGACTCCAAGTTCTCAATGTGTGTGAGATTATTGGCCGCCAAGTCAAATTGGAATGTTCCTGATCAGTGTTTGGAATTCTTTGTAAAAATGATGTTGGACTCAACTGCAATGAAAGACAACTTACCTACAACATTTTATGAAGCAAAGAAGTTGGTGTCGAAGTTGGGCTTAAGAGTAAGAAAGATTGATTGTTGCATTAATGGTTGTATGTTGTTTTATGACAATGAGTTTGGTACTCAAGATGGATTGTTGGAGGAATGCAAATTTTGTATGAGTCCAAGATATAAAGTTCGCAGTAGAGCCATTAACACTAATCAAGACCGTGTAGCAGAAAAGTCCATGTTTTATCTTCCGATAATTCCAAGGTTAAAAAGAATGTTTGCTTCAATGCACAGTGCAAGTCAGATGACATGGCATCATACAAACAAAACAAGTCCAGACACTATGCGACATCCATCTGATGGCGAGGCATGGAAACACTTTGATCGAATACATCCTGATTTTGCCGCAGAACCTAGAAATGTCAGGCTTGGATTATGCTCAGATGGTTTTGCTCCTTATGTTCAAGCGTCGGGAAGTGCGTATTCTTGTTGGCCAGTTATTGTAACCCCTTACAACCTTCCTCCCGTGATGTGCATGACAAAACCATATATGTTTTTGACGTGCGTCATTCCAGGACCTTCGAGTCCAAAAGCCGGAATTGATGTGTATTTACAACCTTTAATTGATGATTTGAAGAGGTTATGGATTGGTGGAGAATGGACTTATGATATATCACGTAAACAAAATTTTACTATGCGAGCTGCCTTGATGTGGACCATCAACGACTTTCCAGCATATGGCATGTTGTCTGGTTGGGGTACACATGGCAGAATGGGTTGCCCGCATTGTATGAAAGAGACGAAGGCGTTTACGTTGGATAAAGGGGGGGAAAAGCTCGTGGTTTGACTGTCACCGCAGATTTCTACCAAAAAATCATCCGTATAGAAAGAACAAGACAAATTTCATAAAAGACAAACAGGTAACAGATATGCCTCCGCCCCGATTGTCACCAGGTGCTGTATGGGACCAAGTTTGTGGGCTACCAAAAATTACAGATACTGGAAAGGCATGTAGAATTGAAGGATATGGGGTCGATCACAATTGGACAAAAAGAAGTATATTTTGGGACCTTCCATATTGGAAAGATAATTTGTTGCGCCATAATCTAGATGTTATGCATATTGAGAAGAATTTTTTTGATAATGTATTTAACACCGTGATGGATGTTAAAGACAAGACGAAAGATAATGAGAAGGCTAGACATGACATGGAAAAATGGTGCAATCGAAAAGAGTTGGAGTTTAAGCCTCAACCAAATGGGAAATTATTGAAACCGAAGGCTTGTTTCAGTCTGACCTCCCAAGAAGGTAAAGCGGTTTGTCGATGGTTAAAAGAATTCAGAATGCCCGACGGCTATTCTTCAAATTTAGCAAGGTGTGCTGACGCCAACACTGGAAAGTTGCATGGTATGAAAAGTCATGATTGCCATGTTTTTATGGAACAATTGCTACCAATTGCATTTGGTTCTCTACCTAAACATGTGCTTAATCCACTGACTGAAATTAGTCAATTTTCCAGAGATATTTGTGCTTCAGCTTTAAAAGTAGACGACGTTATTAAGTTGGATCAAAATATTCCAGTCATTCTATGCAAGTTGGAACAAGTATTTCCGCCTGGTTTTTTTGACTCCATGGAACATTTACCTGTGCATCTCGCCTATGAAGATTATCTTGGAGGACCTGTTCAATATAGGTGGATGTATCCGTTTGAAAGGTTCATGGGTGATTCAAAACGATCAGTGAAAAATAAGGCTAGAGTTGAAGGATCGATATGTGCACATTACTTGCATCGAGAAACATCACATTTTTGCAGTCACTATTTCAAGCATTTGATGTTAACTCCAAGAATCATTCGAAATCCTGTCAATGTTAGTGAAAGGAGTCAATTCACTTTATCGGTCTTCGGGCTTCCAGGCCGTCCATCTGGAAAAAAGGGTGTGCATTGGTTGACCCAACAAGAAATGCAATCTGCCCATGTTCATGTCTTGATCAACTGCGTTGAAGTTAAACCATTTCTTGAGTAAGTATACATACCCCTAACTTTTAATTTTCTTTACAATCATAAAACTCATTACTCTGAAACTTATAATGTGTTTCTTTTTAGGGAATTCAACAACACCTATTTTCATACTACCGGTGTACAATCAACATCTGGTGTCATCCATGCTCAATTCCCAGCATGGTTTAAGGAGAGAATGTATAGCATTGTTGCACCGACTCCCGAAATACTCCATTTGAGAAACTTGTCTCAAGGCCCTATTCAAAGCGCAAATGAATGGCACACATACTTCGTGAATGGATATAAATTTCACACTCATACATGGACTGAAGGGAAAAAGACCATAAACAGTGGTGTTTTTGTGAAAGGAGTTACAGATGGTGGTGAAGATGACTTCTATGGTTTTGTCAAACATATCTATGAGTTGGTGTACACTTACTTGGAATCGGAAAATAAAGTTGTCTTGTTTTATTGTGAATGGTATGATCCAACTAGAGGCACAAAAATAGATAGGACATATGGTACTGTTGAGATTCAAATGGACCGGAGGTACAAAGAGTATGACCCTTTCATAATATCACATATTGTTAGGCAAGTTTACTATGTTCCTTATCCTTCATTTGTGCCACGTAAATGAGGGTGGTGTGTTGTCATAAAAACAAAACCAATGGGTCATATTGAATCTGACGATCTAGTGGAAGAAGATCTTGCTTTCCAAGTTGATGAAGTGGAACAAATTAATGATGTGGTTGCAGATGAACAAACTACAAGTTTGTCTGATACAATGGTTGAGGGGCATCTAGTTGATTCGTTTATATTAGATGAAGAGCATGAAGATATTGCATCTGAGGACAATATCACATCAAATGATGAGAATGATGTGGATGACGAGCACGAAGATTTAGAATAATGAATATGTGTTGTTGAAAATGTATTTTTATAATTTCACTTAATGAACTATGTATTGAATGTGTTAATGACAACCAGTTGTTGAGATTATATTTTTATAATTTTAATTAGTGAACCATTTGCTGAATATATTTATATTAATTGTGTAATAGTGGTAAGAAGAAGCACCAACGCCCACGAGTAGTAGTATGTCAGTCACCTCAGTTGGCCACATGTCCTCCCCCGCAGAGTCAGGTTAATCGTATGTCCATGGCCAGTACTCAGGGTTTTCTGCCACTACTCTCCTCTCAGTATCCATATGACAGTCCGTCTTTTATTACCCCACCACCACCTGGTTACCCATCCTTCCAGCAGACACATGTGCCCCCATCCTTCCAGCAGACACATGTGCCCCTATCCTTCCAGCAGACACATGTGCCCCAATCCTTCCGGCAGACCGTAGGATTTGGTTTTCCACCTCCCACACAGACTAGTCCCTCATCTTTCCAGCAGACTGGAGGATCTAGTTTTCCACCTCCCACACAGACTAGTCCCTCATCTTTCCAGCAGACTGGAGGATCTAGTTTTCCACCTCCCACACAGACTGGTCCCACCCCACATCCCCCACATGTGCCCCCACAGGATGATGATCAGGCGGAGGATGAGACTGCGGATGATCAGTTGGATGGGAGCGATCTTCGAGGGGATGATGATCCGAGTCAGATTCATATCATTGACGGGAGATTTTTTATTAGGCCCGAAGGAAGCTCGTAAGTTTCTTATTTATCAATTTTTATTTAAGTATACGTTTCCATTTTTTTATAACTTTATAATTAATGCTAATTCAATTAATGTTGTTTAGATTCACGCCGAGTCAGACTGCTGCCAAAGTTATAAGTTATATAATTCAGCAGAATTATAAAAAACTTATAAAGACTTTTAAAGATGTTAAGGGCGATGATAGAGAACATTGGTTTACGCATTTTCAGGTATACTTAATTTATTGTTTAAGTTATTGTTATTTAAATAACTTTTTCACTACAATTATCTAACTTTTATTTTATCTACTTTTATTGCAGGAAAAATGTGTGTGGGAACCAATGAAAGAGAGAGAGATTAAAAAAAGTTATTATGGCAGAACTGCAAGACGACTTCCTGACATGCTACGACGTGTTAGAAAGCGTTGGGAACTTCATGATCCGTCATAGTTGGATAGGAGAAGAAATCTTTCGGGAACTTCTTAAATATTGGGAGAGTGATGAGTTTGCGGCCAAATCTGAAAATGCAAAGAAGATGAGAGCATCTGAAAATGGTGGTTGCCTTAATGCTGTTGGAAGTATAAGCACTGCTGAGCATGTTCGTCGCATGGTAATAATTATTACCACTTCTTAAAGTTATAATTTCAATTAATAATTGATATTATTAATTATAGTTTATTTTGTTATTTAGACTAAGGAATTAAATAGACCTCCACTTATGACCGAGCTGGTTGCGAGGACTCGGAAAAAGAAAACAGGAGCTTTTGTTGACAGTCGTACACAAAAAGCTATGGTAAGTTATTTAAGCTATCGGTATTATTTTTTTAAGCTATCTGTATTATTTGGTTAAGCTATCGGTATTATTTGGTTAAGTTGGGTATTATATTTGGTTAAGTTATCGGTATTATATTTGGTTAAGCTATCGGTATTATTTGGTTAAGTTGAGTATTATATTTGGTTAAGCTATCCGTATTATATTTGGTTAAGCTATCGGTATTATTTGGTTAAAGTTGGGTATTATATTTGGTTAAGCTATCCGTATTATATTTGGTTAAGCAATCGGTATTATTTGGTTAAGTTGGGTATTATATTTGGTTAAGCTATCCGTATTATTTTTTTAAGCTATCGGTATTTATTTAAGCGATGAATTGTGATGTATTTGGTGGTGATTGTGAAGTGCCGATAAAGTGTTGATATATGAATCAAATTGGTGATCAAAGTTAGAATGTATGTGTTATAATGTATGAATTAAATCGGGATTATTATTCTGATTTATTAATTAATTCCGACAGGTAGAATGTATGTGTTATAATGTATGAATTAAATCGGTATTATTATTCTGATTTATTAATTAATTCTGACAGGTAGAATGTATGTGTTATAATTTTCATGTGGCATGTGACATGTTGTGGCGTGAAAATCATGTGGCAACTAAATTTGTGGCGTGAAATTCATGTGGCAACTAAATTATATTTAACTTTTTTTTTGTATGTGTAGGATGATTATCAGGCATTGCTTGTACAATTTCTGACTGCTAATCCTCGGTATACTCCAAGACCGGGAGAGCCGCTTCATCCAGATGTAGATTTTTATCTTTGGAGTAAAGTCATTGGCGGCAAGGGGCCTAACGGGTGTTTTTTTGGTGGTGGAAATTTGGCAGGCACCTTGAGATCTGATGATAGAACTCTATATCAAAGAGTTCTCGACGGGGAAGGAGGTTCACGTCCTGTAACTTTAACAGATGAACAGAGAGACACTGTAAGACAATTGGCGATAAATGAGGTGAGGCGTGAGGCGGCGGAACGTGAAGCGGCACTGAAAGCCCAAATGGAGGCCCAAATGATGGCAATACAGAGTGAGCATCAGCGGGAAATGGAGGTCATGGCGAAAAGAAAATCGGATATGGAGGCACAAATGCGACAATTTATGCAATCTTTTGGTGGAAACCAAAATATGGGGGGTTCTGCGCCGACTGATCAGGAAAATCTAAATGAGGATGAGTTTCCCGACCCGGATTGATTGTTGATTTAGTTTAGTTTTTATTTTGTTGTTATAACTTTTAATTTTGAATTTGTGTAAACTATTAATTAAATTATAATTACATTATTTAGTAATATTAGATTTATAATTTTACTTTCTTAATTTTAGTATATTTAGTTTATTGAATTAATTTATAAATTTTAATATATTTAGTTTATTAATTTAATTATATATATATATATATTTGGTTTTTTGCAAAAAAAAAAAAATTAGTGACGTGATTTCCATGTCACTAGTGACATGAAAATCACGTCGCAACATTAGACATTAAATGCGCTTTTCATTTACTCCTAGGCAAATTTAGTGACGTGATTGCCATGTCACTAAGTAGTGACATGTAAATCACGTCGCAACTAAAGATGCTTTTCTGACCCAAACGCTGCTACGTCTGCTCTGACTGAATATGCATTAATCTCTGACCCAAATTTTGCGACGTGATTTTCACTTCACTAAATAGTGAAGTGAAAATCACGTCACTAAAAGTTGCCACCTTGCCTCCTGCGACGTGAATTTTCACTTCGCAAATATTGGTTTGTGATGTGTTTTTTTGGTTTGTGGCGTGATATTCACGTCACTACTGAGGCTCTTTTTTGTAGTGCATTAAAGGGGGGTGAACTACTATTAACCCAATCAAATATGCATTTGTCCTAAAAAAATCCTTGATTGGATGCGCCTGTATGAGTGTCTGAATCTTCCATAATCTTATATTTTTCAATCAAATCTTCAAAGATTAAACTTAGACTGAAGTGTCATGATGTTTTGGTATAGGATGTCATAACATCTGGCAGAACATCTGACAAAACTCAAGACAAAAAAACTTTTTATGACAGTTAATCAAGATGTTTCAACATTGGTTAAGAACCATATTTTAACAAAATTAATGTCAATCTCAAAACCATGAAACTAACGAGAAGGGTATTTCATATTAAGATCAAGAGGACTATCTACAACTCCAATAATAGATATGTGAGTTTGTTCCAAAATGTTAGCAATGTTATTGGATTGAGAGAGAAAGGATAACCTCAAGGAGAGAATGCAACATAAATTTTAAAGAAGTAACAAAGAATGCATAAATCCTTTAGCCCATACGTCTCACATCCATGGGTCATAATTAGACTGATACGATGTTAATAATAGATTATGAATCCAAGAGTTACAAAGAGTAAATCATAAAAAGATTAGACTATTCTTAACTTAATTATATTAAAAAGCCCCATAATATATTATCGGGCACATATTGGATTGAATCATCACACTGAATTAAAAGCAACCACATAAATGAGCCTGGACACCACAAAAATTTAAGGCCTTTTAAGTATGAGATTTGTCACATGTATTATTTAACATCTATTTTCTATTTAATGTTGGATTTTTAATTCACACTTCACACATCAATAATATATTCCTCAGTGTGAAACTCTCTATATCTTTGCTCCAACATTATAATCTACTCTCGCTTGCCCACCAATTTGAACTAAACTCAAATGTTGCCTTCGAAATTTCTGAGCCTAAAACAATGAGGTGAATCGCCACATTGGACTAGGAGCAACTAGGCAAATGAGTTTAGTTATCAAACTTTTATCCAAAATTTTAAAACATTGAATATATGTCATCTCGCTTATATTGTTAAATGGAACTTGTGACTTAAAGCATTAGAAAAATTACATAGAAACTGAAAAATGTAAGCATTCAAAAACACTAAAGAACATTGACGTACACTATATAAATTACTATTGGTTGTGGTAACCACTATTGACCTAAATGTCTGTTACGTGATTATAATCTCCACAAGTATGACTTTTGATTTCTAAAGTTGATAGAGAATGCACACATATATGACAAGAACTAAAAAGATATATTGAACCAGATCTTAATGTCAAAGACTGAAAGTGAAGTTTTTGTTTTTGTTTATAGCAGTCTAATGATTTAATATTTGTGTCACAATCACTTTTTCTAATTTCTAAAATGACTTGTACACTAATTTCCAATATAATCTCCAGAGTGGTGCCAAGTATCCAAAGCTATTAATTTGTACACTGTACCCCACACGAAACTTCCTCTACTATCGGTCAATAATTTTTTGTGAAAGAATGAAAGTGATGCGAATTATGATAATGCCAAGGAAATTATTCCTATGATGTTTTGGCATTCATTGGTGTTTTGGAATTATTCACGCTCAAAAGTTAATAAAATGAAAGATATAAGGAAAATGTTGAACTAGTCTTTCATGTTTAAGATAATGATATACTACTTTAAATAAAACTTCAAAGGAATAATCCTATTCAACCATTTTAAATAGTCATTATTCTTATTCAACCATTTTAAATAGTCATGTGAAGATTTGATTAAGAAAATATCACATTAACTACCAAAGGATTACTAGTCTCTCTTTAATAAGAATAAGGTATGTTCGGTCAGTGTTCATACCTCAGTTCACAACTCTGATTTAATAGGGTCCTTTTTCCTTAAGAACCAAAGAGCTATAAAGTAAAAAAAAAAAAGAATAAGGTATGTTTCTGAGTTACCCTATTGAGAGAAATATTTAGTGATGATTAACTTTAGGACCAAGGTTAATGATTTGTTCATTGAAAAGGGTGCTGATGTTCAGTCAGATGTTGGAACATCATCATAGCAGTTTGATACTCCTGACATTGTGGAAGACTCTAAAAGTCTGGGAGGCAATGAATAAGAAAGTTCTCAAGAAAACAACTGGTTGTTTAAAAAGGGAGTTCATTATTCGAAGTATTTTTTGGTTTGTGATCATAATTTGTTTTAAAGATGAAATATATAATGATTAGGAGTCTTGGAGTAAAAGGCTATTGGCCAAATCTGAAGAAGATTGTGTTATTGGAGGACATTCTGGTCACTTGGATTAGAATTAATTAAATCATGGTATATCTTTAAGATTATGTAAATTGCTGAAGAAAGATAAGTTTTACAATTTGATTGGTTATTAAAAGAGTACAATGTCAAACTGGATGTCATGACATTATAGTGTAATTTACTATTACAATAAAGGTATAAAGATCTTGTTATGCTTACAGAATAAAGTCGTTGGTTCTGTCATCATTATGTCAAGGGTCTTGCTACAGAAAAGTATTGGCCTTCCTATGCTTGGTATGACTGAGAAGCTTTAGAAAGTATTATTCATCATAACTTGAGGTGCAAGTTATATTGAGAATATGAGGGGTAATTCTAGAATTGCTCTGCTAAGAAGTATGGTCGTAAATGTTTGGACAGTTGGTCTAACTATATTCTCTCACCTAGTGATGTGTGCAATCTCAGAAGAATCATTTTCAATGGCATGAAGAATGTCATTTCAAATGTTGTAGCATTTTCCAATAGTCAAAGCTTGGAAAAAGAGAAAGTTGAACAATAATGTATCTCTTTCCCAAGGTGAGTGGTACACTGTTACTACAATTGATCTTATCTTCCAAAAACACTCTCTTTGAGTGAGTGTAGTTACAAACAAGGTGTCGTTACAAACTAGGTAAATCTCCTTGTATTTAAAAGCCTTACCACCTCACTATCCTCATAAGTTGCATTTCAACTTGAGTAAGTCTTCCAAAATTAATGATGCAAAGAAGGTTTTTTTTGCTGGTAACTAAGAGGGAAGTGTGTTTTGGTTCAAAGAATGTAGTATCTAACATTGTAACAAATGTTGTAACATCTAGTGGAATATCCAGAACAGGGAAGACATCACTAACTAAGATGAAGTCCCTCAAGAAAAAGCATGATCAAATACTTATTTCAGACTCAAATGCTGATGAAGATTGGATCAATTTCATTGACTTACGAGGTAGATTTGGATAACTACTAGAGTCTGTAAATTATATAAAAAAATTATTTCTTTTTTAGTTGTTAGTGTGGTTTTCTTTGTTGAGTCTTTTTGTCTATCTTTCTTCCTTTTGTAGTCTTGTAAATGCAATTTGGTTTGCATTATGTGTGTGTCTTTCTTTGTTTTTGTTGTTGTTTCAGTTTCTCCTTATTTTTGTCAAATTTTGGCTAAAAAAAGGGAGAAAAGTGTTAGTGAGTCTAGTCTAGTATTAGTCTACTATGAGACAATTTAGGGGGAGCATGGCTGTCCATCATGCGTGGCTTTTGTTTGCCCTGAAACTGCTTCTTTGCTTGTTTGCAGGATGTCACTTTGAATGTTTCAACATCCTGTCCTTTTTTCCCCTGTGTCTGGTGGTCTGAGTTATGAGCATAATTGTGTCTTATGCTCTGAGTTATGTATGTTGCTTCTTTTACATGGTTTTCTAATGTGTTAAACTATGATAGTTCAATGTTGTGTTCAGGCTAGTTCTCTTGTGCCTCAAGTAAAGGTTCTTCTTCCTCTTGAGGGGGGATTTGTCTCTCTGTGATGAGAATCAGTTCTGTGATTTAGGGGGAGAGACTTGCACCCTCTTCCTCATGTACAAAGTTTACATGTTTAGCATGTAGCTTGTAGTTGTTTAACTGCTTTATCACTGACATACACATTTTTTTACAGTTTGATCTGTGGTTTTATTCCTCTGCCTTCTAGTTTTATTCCTCTCTCCAAATTGTTTGATTTTTGGTTGTTTTAGCCAAAATTTTCTAAAGGGGAGATTGTAAGTACCATGTTTTTAGGATTGGCACAATTTTGCTAAAACATGGTTTATATCAAAGATGTTATGGAAGATGTTCTAACATGTTACTCAGGTTCTTTGTAAAAATATGTTCTGACAAATGTTGTAACATGTTGTACCATAACATTAGCATAGGATGTTTAAAATCTTGACAAATTGGATTTGATTATGTGATATTTCTTTTGGATATATCTCAATACTTTTTGTAGGTCAAAATGATTTAATCTGAAACAAGATTTATATCTCCAGTTGTATACAAGTTGCCAAAATTAGATGATAAAACAATTTAGGAAACTTGATATTGTTGTTCCAAGACTTAAGGAGATTCATTTGCACAATTGGTGCATCACTCAGTTTGTAGATCAAGAAATATCTGGATGCAAATTTTGAAGCCTATGGACTGCAGAGGTGTATTTAAAAAGAAGATTTGACCTTATGTAAACAAAAACTTTCATATTTTTATAAATTAGGGGAAGCTTAGAGTTGCAGGTTTGAGAGTCTCTTGTGTAGTTTTAAGTCACCCTTGTATCTTCTGATACTTGTGGTAGACGAAAGGTTCTCACTTAGAAGCCTTTAGGTAATGAGTTAAGTGTTGTTCTCACTCTTGAAGCTTTTAAGAAAAAGAGAGTTGAGTTTTGTTTTGGAAGAATAATCTTCTTGTTGGGTTGTTCTTGATACAGTCACTGGGATAAGAACTGTTAGATATCATTGAGGTAATTTAGGAAGTGAGATGGCGATTTCTCATATCTAGATGTCAATTTCTAGGTAGAAGTTACATTGGGTAGTGATTAAGTGAGAAGTTGTAAACTGGGATTATTTAGCTTTGAATTGATACTACTAATAGTGGATTTCCTTCCTGGCTTGATAGTCCCCTAAGTAGGTGATGTTGCACTGTACCGGGCTAAAAATTCTCTGTGTTGTTTATTATTTTGCAATTTTAATTCAGTATTAAACATAACTTGATGAATCTACTTAGTTTGAAGACATATGTTATAACATCATTCTCGACATTGTTCTGATGTTAGAACATCAGTATTAATATGTTTTGCCTGTATCATACATTTCATATACATATCCTACCTCGAAATCTCAACACATCATACTCATCCACTTTAAAATCATTCTCTTCATTCTGATTACTCGCAACTATCAAATCCACCAATTTCTCATCCAGCTTCTGACTCTCTTTAGTACTAGTAAGAAAATCAATGTTTGCCTTCAACATACCCAACATCACGCTCTACGTTGTTAGCTCACAGACCAAACTCAAATATCTGGAAAAATAAGAACTGGAGCCATAGTCAACTTCTTCTTTAGCTCTCAAAAACTCTCCTGATGATGAACTTCCCACACAAATGCTTTGCCTTTACAAGTCAGTCGGGTTAATGGAAGTGCTAACTTAGAAAAACCTTCAATAAATATGCGATAGTAACCAGCCATGCCTAAAAAGTTTCTAATCTCAATAACTAACTTAGGATCCTCCCATTATAGTACTGCATCTACTTTGGATGGATCCCCAACGATACCATTACCTGAAATAACGTGTCCAAGAAAACTAACTTCTTGCAACCAGAACTCACACTTTGACAATTTTGCATATAACTTCTTCTCTTTCAACACTTACAACACAATCCGCAAATGCTCGGCATGCTCTTCTTCCGACTTGGAATAGATTAAAATATCATCAATGAAAACTACTACAAATTGATCTAGATAGGTATGAATTATACGATTCATATATTCCATAAACACTCCAGGTGCATTAGAAACCCCGAACGACATCACCAAATATTTGTAGTGTCCATACCCAATCCTAAAATTTGTCTTCTAAATATCCTCATCTTTCACCCGAATATGATGGTAACCTGACCTTAAGTCAATCTTGGTGAAAACACGCGCACCTGCGAATTGGTCCATCAAATCATCTATTCTTTGAAGTAGATACTTATTCTTGATTGTTACTTTATTCAGTTGTCGATAATCCACACACCACCTCATACTACCATCTTTCTTATTTACCAACAACGCCGGAGCTCCCCTAGGTGACACACTTGGTCTTAATAATTTCTTTTCTAAAAACTCCTCTAATTTCTTTTTCAACTCTGCTAATTCTGATGCTGACATCCTATATGGAGCCATAGAAACAGGTTTGGTGCAAGGGACAAGATTAATAGAGAACACCACCTCTCACTCTGGCGGCACATCTGAAACATCATCTGGAAACACATCTGAAAAATCATGCACTACCAGAAATTTATCAATTACAGCTAGACTTTCAGTAGATAAATATGCAAACAACACAAACACCTGATCCAGGTCCAACAAAAGCTCTTTCATCTGTCTAGCGGATAAGAAACCAGCTCCCTCTTCATTATTAGGAGCATGAAACTGTACATATTTGTTATGGCAATTTATATGAACATGATTGGACTCCAAGTAGTTCATTCCCAGAATGACATCAAGATCCCTCAGGGGCGAGCAAATAAGGTCAACACCAAAATCTCTATAAAAAATAAACAGAGGACAGTTCAAAAAAACCAAAGAAGTAGTCTTCGATCTCTTAGCTGGAGTATCGATAACCATTTCTCTATTCATGAAGGACACAACAAGGCCCAACCTTTTCACACAATCAGCAACAATAAACGAGTGTGTAGCACCAGTATCAATAATAGTAATTAAAGGAGTAATATTAATGAAACATATACCTTAAATTAACCTGTCTTTACTGGAAGTTTGAGTCCCTGACCAAGAAAACACTTTCTCTTCGGATTGAGCTTGCTTCGGCTTCTGACACCGTGTACTGATGTGTCCAGGTTCACCAAAGTTGTAGCAAGTCACCATATTATATTTGTAATTAGAAACCAGATGTCTTGTCTTCCCACATTGGAAACACTATTGGGAATTCACAAATAACATGTAACTCACTAATTACTCTTTTGCTCTTAGCATCCAACAAGGCTAACACCATAAACACCATCTCTCCATCCTTCACAGACTCATCTATTTGCTTAGCAGAAATAAATAGCTCTTCACATTCGTCGAACCTAGATTCACGCTCTTGAGGCAAGTCACAAATATCTTTAGGAAAAACATCAGGAAATACACACCAATGGCATATCACTAGCCGCTACATTGCTTCCTAATCTCCGAGAAGCAAACATGAAAAATACCTGATCTTTTTCCCTCAAAGGTATCTCAACTTGACTGGCAGACAAGAATCTCAATTCCACGTCCTCTTCGGGTTCTTTGAACAACACAACTCAAACAACGCGTGCACTCTTGCAATCAGTGGCACCCTAAACCACCACTTCACAACTGAAACGTCTCAGAAAAGCAAAAGCTTCTCCATCGATTGTTTAAATCCCACTTCTACAAATAAGTGGCAAGAAAAAGAAGTAGCACCGACAGTGCTTCACACACATTCCGCATACTAAGGAACAAACAACATTAGACAACCTAGCCAGACGGACAGGCCTGCTTTGATACCACTATGTAACACCCTAATTCCACGGAGTAATATATAAGTAAAAATCATAGTAAATTAAAACATATAAAAAATTAGGATGCTACATTAAACTTAAAGTATCTCATACAATAGGATCTGTAACTCACATATATAAAAAATTATAACATACTTCAAAATATATTCAAGTTCGAACTCCAATATTTTATTAGCAGCGGAAAAGCCCCGACCACAAATAGTTTTACTTCTCAAACATTAGTTATAACAACAATAATCATAAATAATTATCGAATATAAAAATTATCCAACAACGAAGGTATACATATAGTTTTCTCCCAGCATAAACAAAACAAGCGTCGACCCTCGGTGTTACATATCAGAGCAGACACCGACTCAACAAACGCATAAAGAAGAGAAAACTATAGCACTAACTTTCGCGCCTCTACTTCTGAGTATCTGCACGTTACCCACATGTAGACAACACTCAAACAGAAGGGATGAGATTCTCAATTATATAATGAAATGCATAATAATATGTAAGCATATAATTATCTCAACCCAATCACTCGTTCAACAATCCACACACCACACAATCCAACATAGTAATACATTACACAAGCACACTCCATATCATCAAAACATTATAATAAATAATATGTATAATGCAATGAGACCAAACTCTATGACTCAATGCATGTGGTAACAATTATGAGCTCTCAGGTTAACTCGCTTCCAATCCCCACCATAGGATGAGATCACACCAAATATCGTTATCATCACCATAGGTAACGCTTTACCAATTCTCATATGGAATCAGCTACTCGCACCCAATCCCCACCTTAGTATTGAGTCTCACCAAAAATGACCACCGTACAAACACCATAATGCATGACCTCATAAATATCATGCAACAACATTAACACGTACAATGGTATTCACCTTAATCGATGTACCACACTAAAATACCCACCAATCATATATACATGCATTATAAGCATTCAACATTGGTATTGTAGCAACATATCATATAACAATATGTACCATTCACACAGTCATTAAACTAGAACATACAAATTATACATCATTTATCATCAACAAGAAACATCAATCATTTCCAGGTTCTCAAACTTAATTTTAAATTAAAATACACTGCGTTAGCTTTCCAACGCTTCGAACGACACCTCAATCGGACACATAGAACTCAAGTTATGAAATTATAAAATCTCGTCAAAGTAGTGGTAACCGGTTACAAAAAAAACATGTAACCGGTTACATAAACTTACAGTAGCCTAGATACTCAATTCTTTGCAGCGGTAACCGCTTACACCAAAAGTGGTAACCGGTTACACCCCTCCCAAAAACCCCAGTTTTCACAAAATTTGATTGTGTAACCGATTACACCAAAACTGATAACCGATTACAGTCACGAAAAAATTCAATTTTTTGAAAAGATGTCTCAGCTTTAACCGGTTACTCCAAAAGTGGTAACTGATTACCACCATGACAATAGCATATTTTCTACAATTTCAGTGTACGGAAATTAGTCATAACACATTCCTAAAACCCCAATTTTCATGAAAAATTGTGTGTCCAAGTTTTACAGGTTCAGTCTCATCAACATACAATATTCCCATCATTCACTAACACACAAATCATCCAACATACAACACCATTATATTATCATACATCCGTTTATTCGAAACGTAGAAGAGACGAACACAAACATAGAGAATCCAAAACACCCTCCCCATGTTATCATGCAATCCCTTATACAATAGTCAGTTTCACTCTTACCTTAGATGATGAACTCGAAGCTTCACTAATGGAGATTCTCCTTCCTATGCCCTAGCTCTCTTCCTCTTCTCTTCTCTTTTTCACGTTCTGTCAGTGGTGTCTCTTTATTCCCTTCTTTTTCTTATATTATTATTATTATTATTATTATTATTATTATTATTATTATTATTATTATTATTATTATTATTATTATTATTATTATTTCTTATCCTAACTAATTAAGATAAATATTATCCCGACTAAATGTTTATTTAAATAATATTTCCTTAATAATATTTAAATAATTAAAATAATTCTAATTAATTATTAATACTAGTTTTACTCCTACCGCCCCCAATCTCTACATTATTGTTCAAATACCTTAAATCTCATAATTCTAAGGATACCAACCATACATTTTAGGGCTCATCCAACACAACAAATCTTCAACAAACACAAACAATCACACAATATATATACGAAAATTAATTAAATAAAATCTGGACGACACACTAAGCTTGTGTCTAGCCTGTTAAAAAACTCAAAGTCTAAGTCTAACCTTTAATCTATTATTAACTAATTTCTAGGCCTGAGTCTGACATTTTTAGAAGTTCGATTGACTTATTAGCTTACTTAAAATCCTATTTCATTTGAATGTTTGTTAATAAGTAATTTAACTAATATTTAAATAGACTAAATAATTAAAAGATCAATAGGAATAAAACTTTGTTTGCATTTACATTTTTGAGTTTACCTAGTAATATAAATTTTGTGATACTACTTGTTTCAGAGAACTTGTGAAAACAACTTATGACATTATTCATAAGATTTTTCAATTTATTTTTATAAGATATTCAACATATATACAATATATTTTTGTATTTTAATTTAAAGTATAAAATACAAAATAATAATAATAATAACTTATTCATATTTATTTAAATAAGTTGTTCTGATTAGTTTAAAATGTTTTTTTTTATGGTTCGTGGCCTAATCTTTTCAACCAAATTGTCTTAGAAAACAATCCATATCTTTTTCTATTTAAAAAAGTATGACCCTGCCGAAATATACGTAGGCTAGGTCCTTGTTAATTGGTATGATTTATTCACATTCCTTTCTTTGTAGTTTGGATTGAATACTCCTTGTATTTTAATTTAATATAATCTTTTTATTTATAAAAAATAAATGGTTAAATATGTTTTTATTTTCTATAAAATTATTTTGTTTTTGGTCCCTATAAAAAATGACATATTTTGGTCTTACAAAATTATTATGCACTTAGTTTTAGTTCTTGCTGTTAAACCAATGTATATTTTTTAATTATTATTTTACAGATATATTTAAAACGTTATAAAAAGTTTTTTTTGAAAGAAAAAGAACTCAAAATTTGATTTCTATGTCGAGATTTTCATTACCTACATCATTATCTTTTAAAATCTTAAAAAAATTCATATTTAATCCTTCTCATTTTAAAAAACATATCTAAAATTTAGTAAATAAACATTTTACAGTATTCTAAACATATATGAAAAAAATTATTTAAAGTTAAAAGGGTAATTAATTAATTTTTAAAATTTTAGAAAATAGCAGAGATTACGACTCTGTTTGGCATGCCATTTTTTGAGCTTATAGCTTATAAACTCATATGACAATAAAAAATATGTTTGGTAACAGTCTTTTTATCACGAACTTATAGCTTATTTTACTAGCTCATAGATTATTTTTTAAACACTATTTCAAATAGCGTTTTAGCTTATAGTTTATAGCTTATCATTTTTCCTTCAGTTTTTATCCTTATTATTTTAATTAAAATACACTTTTACTCTCGATAATTTAATTTAATTTAAAATAAAATAATTATGTATTAAATATCGTTTATGTCATTTTAATTAATCAGTTAGTTGAAGCACTAATTTTACCAACCATTTCAATTATTTTATCAGCTATAAGTCATCAATCATCAGCTATAAACTATAAGCTATGAGCCATCAACCATCAATGATAAACTATTAACTAGCTTATCAGTCAACCACTATTTTTATCAAACAGAGTCTAAAACTGCATGCATAAAAATTTTGTAGGAATCAAAATACATATCTATAAGTCATCAATCATCAGCTATAAGCTATAAACTATGAGCCATCAACCATTAATGATAAACTATTAACTAGCTTATCAGTCAACCGCTATGTTTATCAAATAGAGTCTATGTATAAAATTTTTGTAGGAATCAAAATATATATTTTTAATAAAAATTTAAAATATTTGTAAGAACAAAAACATATTTAAAAAAATAAATAAATACAAATTCATACATTGCATACTTGTACTATGCATATAAAATAGTGAAAGTTTCGAATATTGCAATAAATCCATCCACATACAGTTTTTTGTAATTAAAAAAAAAATTATAAACATGTATGTAATTTTTTAATAAATAAACAAATATTTGATTCATGAAAAAGAAAAATGAAGCAGAAAGTCCCTTTGACACCTAACAACCAAACACAGCTTCAAGATAAGATTGATAAATAAAACTTTTTTTGAATGATATTGGTCTTTAAAATTAATCAACGATATCCACTTGACTTTAATCTTTCTGCCTATTCATTTATTTTCTCGGAAATAGTCTCTCCTTACTCCTTAATACTTTTGGTATTATTCCCCCTCAATTAATTGATTCATTCTAGATAAGATGCTTATACATATTAACTTTAATAGTATTATAAAGGCTCTGTTTGGTAAAACTAGCTGATACTTGATAAGCTAGTTGGTAGCTGATAGTTGATGACTGATAGCTAATAGCTGGTAGCTGATGACTGAAAGCTGATAACTGATGACTAATAGCTGATAAGCTAATTTGAGTGTTTGATAAATTAGCTGTTACATTAGCTGATAAATGCAGAATGACATAAAAGGACATTCAAAAAATAAATGCGAGCACTAATAAAAATAATTTTTATTCAATAAAAATAAACGCATTAATAATCACATGCAAAATATTTTAAATATTATAAAATTAAACATAACACAAAAAAATATAGTAAACATATAAATTTTATAATTTAATTTAACAAAATAACTAAAATAATAATATTGTAATTTCAATTCAATTACATTAGTTTTTAATAATAATAATAATAATAATAATAATAATAATAATAATAAAATTAAGTTTATTGCCTAACATTCCACAGTAAAAATAATAACTAACCTTTCTTATTCCCTCATTTAAAACACAATTAATTTAATTTAAATCACAATAAAATAAAAAGGATAAAAATGAGTTTTTAAAATAATACTGAGGATACAAATGGAAGAAAAGATAACAAGCTAAAAGCTAAAAGCTACTTCAATTAGCTTTTGAGAAAAAAGTCAAAAGCTAGTAAAAAAACTACAAGCTAAATGTCAGTTACCAAACAGAGCTTTTTTATTGATACGAGGTGAAAAGCTAAAAGTTAAAAGCTAAAAGCTACTTTTTGTGTGTTACCAAACAGACTCAAAGTTTAATATTTTGACAAACTCAACTGTTTATTTATTTACATTAAAAAATTTATGTGAATTGGATGCTGAGACTCATCAATAATATTTTTTACATTAAATTCATAACTTTTTTTAAGGTAAAAGTCATCTAAAATCTGTGATATATAAGTCAAATTTTTATCGAGTAGAGATTTCTTAATTTAATTCATAATTTAATGCAACCAAACCAAAAGTGTATTATAGGACACTCAACAGTATTATTTTCTTTATGCCACCTAGTTGTGATATATCAAAGTCATATTATTGGTTTGATAGGGTGCTTGGACATTAATTAACCAAACAATAATACTATTAATACACGTGTAATTGACATCTTTCTAGTTTTATAGTTCACTACACGTGGCCTCGTTGTGTCATCTAATTCTAGTTTAGATTTTGAGGATCCCACCACGCTTTCCCTTCTCATAATAAATCCTCTTGTTCATTAAAATAACATATTAACATACTATGTGTTTATACTTAAATAATTGAAAATGATATTTGTCAAAATAATGCTTCAAATTAATAGATTACTTCAGAGTTCAGATAAACCATATGGGATGTTGTGTTATTAGGTTTCTTATAGGGCATATAATGTATTTATAAATTACAAGTTTCTTCTAACTTTGAAGGGAATGTCAATAATATACTTTAGCTTTCATTGTTTGCTAGTTTCTTGCTTGTTTGGAAATATATAGTTAATATTTGAAGAAAAAAAATCATACTATTGTATATGTAAAATTATTTTGAAGTCACATGGTTTGGTTGGAGAGATACCAAGTCATACCCATTAATCATGAAATACATATGTGTGGTATGGTTCTAACTTTTCATATCTTAATTACCAAATTTATAAAAAATGAAAATATGTGGTTGATGATGATTTAATGAAAAATATTTGTTAAAAGATGTGTATCACATACATACATGTAGATTAAAAAGACAATATATTATCAGTTATGCTATTACACTGCTTTTTCACTTATATTTAACTTATTTTTTACGGTTATCACAAACAGCAAATGAAGGTGAATAGTAATGTAAATAGTGAACTGTGACGTGAACAATAGTTATGAATAATGAAATAAATAGTATATGAATAATAATAACATAAAATTATTTAATCGAGTGTAAAAAATTGGCTAATATAATTTATAATTTGCTTACAAAATATACAGATATTAAAAATAATATTTTTGTAGTAAAATAAAGTTGGTTAATAAAATGGTGAAGTTGATTAATAAACGTCCAGATATAAAATATAATTTTTAATAATAAAATAAAATTAATTAATAAAATGTAAAATATTGATTAATATAGTGATGAAGTTGGTTAATAAAGTTAAGATATTAAAAATAATTTTTACTCAAAAAATAAAAATCAGTTAATGAGATATTTTGTTTAGTTAATCATATTATTTTTATACCGGTTTTTTATTAGTTTAAATTTTTTTAATATATTTTTAAAAAATATTTTGTTTAATAAAACACTGTTCATAGTATTGATGAACAATAAATACAATATAGTGTATCATTTGAGTATAAAAATAGTAATTTTTAATAAATTAACATGTGTATTATTTGAACTCTCAAATTTTAAACAATGTACACCATATACCTCTCTACCTTTTTATGTTGGATTAATTTATTAATTAATTAGGTGTGACTCGTGTAAATAAAATCTGGCTTTAAATAAAGATACCTAAATGTGATAATTGTTTGGGTTTAATTGGTAATTAAGCCAAGGGGTTTTATTTTGAAATTCAAAATACAAATCCCTCTTCTCTCTCTTCATGACTGTTGGGACATAACTATTGGGATAGGATGTGACTGTTGGAATAAAGTGTCTATAAAAGGACACCTTCATGCAAGAAATACCAACTTTTCTCATTCCTTCTCATTTCTCAAAAATACATAAAAGTATCTTCATCATCAAAGATACACATAAGGAAGAAGGAAGAGAGGAGAGAACAATTGAAATAAAGAATCGAGAACCAGACCATAACTGCCGTTATGGATCCGAGTACATTTTTATTGTTCTTCATAGAATTTAAAACACCGTGAAAATCATGATATCAAGATCCAAAATGAAATAATGCTAACAGTTGCTATTAGAGCAAGGTTACCGATATTATGAGTTTTCGGTAATTATTAACTTGTATGAAAATTATTTTAAACTATTGATACATATATGTTAAAAATTTCAAATTGCAACGTTAATAGAAAACAAAATTAATTGTGATAGTTTTGAATTACCCTTCCGCTTATATATATATATATATATATATATATATATATATATATATATATATATATATATATATATATATATATATATATATATATATATACATACACGCGTTAGCATGTTACCAATAATGATGATTACGGGTAAGATAATTCTCATACTGCGTTAGTATGCAAATGCACTGTTCCGAAATATAATATCATTCTACAATTCTACTATGCCATGTTGGAATTGTATTATCAGTAACATGATGATATAGTAACAGTGCAGGATAGTAATGAACTTATATATTAACCAGGGCGGATGCTAACGTTTTAGTATATTTGCTTTCTGTGCACAGTTTTAACATTTTTTATTTTATTCTATTTTATATAACTTATTGCTTTAGAATAATTATATTGAGAATTTGTTAATCACCAAAGTGAAGTGATCGAATTCGTTAAAGTTTAAGATTTTAAATTATGAAAAATGATTTTTGATTTGATGCTATATGGATAACATATTATGTTAAATTATAATTATTATAAGACATATATAGATCATTCAAAGATGGATCATGACTTATAATTAATGAAATTAAAGTATTTATTTACTCGTTGCTTGTATATCCAAAGATAGACATGCATGTTATTTTGAGTATGACTAATTCTTCATTTAGCATCGATTTATTTTATTGAAATGTATTTATGAATTACCCAAAGGTGAATTTAGATACATGTTTAAAGATAATTGGTTTGAATCCTTGAAGTTTATTCAAAGCATTAACGTATAAGTGTGTTTTAAATATTTGCGGTTGCTACTAATATGTTTGCTTTGGGCAATGCAATGACAAAGTTCAATGGGCTGAACTATGCTGATTGGTCTGAAAAGATTCAGTTTCAACTGGGTGTTATGGACTTAGACATGGCATTCATAATGAATGAAAAGCCCGCGGCCATTATGGAGGATAGTATTGAAGATGAAATGTCTCTTTTTGAGGCTTGGGAAAGGTCCAACAGGTTGTCTTTGAACTTGATGAGAATGACGATGGCAGACAATGTTAAGTCATTTATACCCAACACTGAAAATGCAAGGGAATTTATGAAAAATGTGAAAGAGTATTCAAATTCTGAAATTACTGACAAGTTTGCTGTGGAGAATTTGATGAGTGAATTGACGACTAAAAATTTTGAATGGTCTCAACCCATTCATGATCATGTGACGCAAATGCAAAATTTGGCGGCAAAGTCGAAGTCCTTAGGTATGGATGTGAATGAATCTTTTCTTGTACAGTTTATCATTAACTCTCTTCCTCTTGAGTTTGGACAGTTCCAGGTGAACTACAACACCATCAAAGAAAAATGGAACTTTCAAGAAATTAAAGCTATGTTGATTCAAGAATAAGGGAGGCTAAAGAAGATGAAAGATCATTTTGTTCATCTCACGACTCACGATGGAGCCAGTTGTAGTAAGGTCAAGCCCGACAAGAAGGACAAGAAAAAGGGCAAAGCTCCTTTAAAGGTTAATGAGGGTGGAGTCCAAAAGGAAAAGAAGTGTTATTTCTGTAAGGATAACAGACACTTCAAGAAGGATTGTCCTAAAAGGAAGATGTGGTTCGAAAAGAAAGGTATGTTTTATGTTTCCATAAATTTTGAATCAAATCTTATTGAAGTACCAAATAATACTTGGTGGCTTGATTCGGGTGCGACTACTCATGTGTCACATATTATGCAGGGATTCCTTTCGATCCAAACCATAAAAGGAAGTGAAAAGTTTCTTTATATGAGAAAACAGAATGAAGGCACGAATAGAGGGAATAGGGACGTATAGATTGGTCTTGGATATTGGATATCATATAGATATGAAAAGTTGTCTTTATGTACCTGGATGTGCTAGAAATTTATTTTCTGTTGTAAAGTTAGATGGATTAAATTTTAATTTTAGGATTGGAAACGGTGTATTTACTTTGTTTAAAGATTCGTAAAATTATGGTTCTGGTATTTTAATTGATGGTTTATATCGTTTTAATCTTGATGATAATTTTAAAGAATCTCTGTTTAATGTTGAACATGTTGTTGGTAGTAAGCGAAGTACAAATAATGAGAGTTCTGCTTATTTGTGGCATCAAAGATTAGGTCACATATCTAAAGAAAGAGTAACGAGGTTAATGAAAGGAGAAGTATTACCTCAATTATATTTTGGTGACTGGAATATATATATTTGGATTGCATTAAAGGAAAACATTCCAAACAAATATCTAAGAATTCGTCTACAAGAAGCAGTGAACTTCTTGAATTAATACACACTGATATTTGTGGTCCCTTTGATGTCCCTTCTTAGGGAGGAGAAAAGTATTTTATCACTTTTATTGATGACTTCTCACGTTATTGTTACTTGTATTTATTGCATGAAAAATCTCAATCAGTGGACATGCTAAAAGTATTCATTGATGAGGTGGAAAGGAAATTAGATAGAAAAGTGAAGATAGTGAGGTCTGATAGAGGTGGTGAGTATTATGGAAAATATAATGAGAAAGGACAATGTCCAGGCCCATTTGCAAAGTTCCTCGAAAGTCGGGGCATATGTGCATAATATACTATGCCTGGCACACCACAACAAAATGGTGTGGCTGAAAGGCAGAATCGTACTCTCATGAATATGGTTAGGTCAATGTTAAATTATAGTAATGTACCATTATCATTGTGGACCTACGCATTAAGGACCGCTACGTATTTGATCAATAGGATTCCTAGCAAGGCAGTTCCTAAAACTCCTTATGAACTATGGACAGGAAGGAAACCTAATTTAAGGTATCTTCATATTTGGGGATGCAAAGCTGAAGTAAGCGTGTATAATCCACATGAAAAGAAGCTTGATGCAAGAACCATTAGTGGTTTTTTCATTGGGTATCTTGAAAAATCTAAAGGGTATAGATTTTATTGTCTTGATCATAGTACGAGAATAATTGAGTCTGGTAATGCTCGGTTTATTGAGAATTGACAGTTAAGTGGGAGTGAGAAATCACGTAAAGTGGATATTATGGAGACTCGTGGAGAATCTTCTTCACTTAAAGAATCTTCTCAGGTTGTTATTGTAACACCCCGAAAATTATTTCTAATTATTTAATTTAAATAGGATAATTATTGAGAAATATTAGAAATATAGCTATTGGGCTCGTGTTGTGGTTAATGAAAAGGGGGTGTTAACTTATTAAGCCCATTAACCAAAGTTATTCTATTTTTAATAAAATAGAAGGAAGTTGTGGAATAGAGAAGGTTACAGCATTTGGGAAAAGAGAAAACACGTGAAAGACTTGAAGAGCTTTGGAAAGGGGAAGACGGAGATCAAACCTAAGGTAAGGGGGGATTCTTCTCGGTTATTGATTATTATGTAATCGATAGTGATGGAATGTTTAGGATTATTAGTTATGTCAATTAGGAGTAT
Organism: Vicia villosa; assembly: GCF_029867415.1. Lineage (NCBI taxonomy): Eukaryota > Viridiplantae > Streptophyta > Magnoliopsida > Fabales > Fabaceae > Vicia > Vicia villosa. The sequence goes on from NW_026705586.1 coordinate 52,014, forward strand.
GATGAATGAATAGAGACGTTAAGTTTTGATGAAATTGACGAATGTTTTGATGCTAGATGACCTCTAAAATGTGTTAAAATTGTAGTATATTATGTTACTTGATGATGTTTTGATGTGAGAATGATTATGGTGTGATTGGATTGGAATTGGGAGAGCAAGGATGTCAGAATCGCAGCAAAATTCTGCACAAGACGCAGCATGCGTCGACCTAAGTGTCAGTTGCGTCGACCTAAGTGTCAGTTGCGTCGACACATTCAGCAAAATTGCGTCGACCTGTAGTGTCGACAAGCGATTACCCGAGAGTGGTGGAAATTCTTTGCGTCAACCTGAAGGGGTCCATGCGTCGACGCACAACATGCAATTTTTGAAAAATATTCTGAAGGTCATAACTTTTGATCCGTTTTCTGATTTATGTGCCATTTTGGGTGTTGCAAAGCTAATTATATGTTTTACATGATAAAGTGATAAAATGGGCAGTGGCCGACTTTATTTCAAAACTCGATTTAATTACTTTGATGATAATTAAACATTGGGTGCATATAATGTGATGTGTGACAATGTGATTGATATGGTGAAGGATTTGACTGTGATTATTATTATTATTGTTATGGTGATGGATGCATGATTATTTGAATGATGTTGAAAACATGTACATACTTATTCGGTGATGTGGTGATGAGATGAATTGTTCATCGTTATTGGTGATGTTTTAAGTATGATATGTGTGTACATTCATTCATATGCATTCGGTGATGGATCCCGGTGATGTTTGGATCAATTGGTGGACATAGTTCCCATTGTGCGGAATTGGTGTCGATGGACCGTATCTCGATGAGGAGTAGGTCAATTGGTGAATGGGTTCAGCCCATAGTTTGGTACCACATGCATTAGTGTCAGTTCATTCATATACACTATAACATGTTATGACTTGCAATGAATTGTATTGTGAATGATGATGTATTTGGAGTATGTTGATGGATGTGAATTGTGGAATGTTTGTATACATGTAGGATTGAGTGATTGATAATTCCTTAACAATTTATTGCTTACGACTATATAATACTCGTTAATTGTGAATGAAACTCACCCTTACATGTTGTTTTTAAGATTGAGGAGTAGAGGCTTAGCTGATTCGGTGAGGATAGCTCTTAGAGTTCATCCATGAGTCGTGTCGGTCATGCTCTGATTGTAACACTGGGGAACGCTAGTTTAGAGATGAATTACTCAAATTGGTTTTGTTGTTTTATAAATGTATTGGATTAACTTGCATGGATGATGAATATGCAATGTTATGAATTATAATCCGCTGTGTTGAACATGAGTTGTGTTTTATGTTAAATTGTTTCTCGTGTGGCATGACAATTGACTATGGTATTTTATGTTAAAATAATTGTGATACCCTTGTATTTCATGTTTACTCTGAATTATTTGATTATTTCCGCGGGGTTCAGAAGGGTGTTACAATAGTGGTATCATAGCATAGCCAGTCGTTGTGACCATAGTCTTAGTGTCAGTCTTTTCTTTTGTATGCGACTAGTGCGAGTTGATCACTGTCGATACTTTTGTGCTAATGGAATTGTTTTAGTGAATAAGCAGAACAATGGCTGGAAGAGGTAGACGGAATGATGATGTGATCGCTGAGGCTTTGGGCATGATTGCTGGTGTGCTGGGGGGAAATCCTGAAGGAGCTGGGATTGGTGCTGACAAGCAATTGGGGAATTTTTAGAGGAACAATCCTCCGTTTTTAAAGGGCACGCACGATCTTGAAGGTGCTCAGAAGTGTCTGAAGGAGATCGAGATAATCTTCAGAGTCATTGATTGTGATGAAGAGCTAAAAGTGAGGTACGGTACTCACATGTTGTCGGAAGAAGCTGATGACTGGTGGGTCTCTACCAGAGCAGAAGTGAATGCTGACGGTGTAGCTATCTCTTGGCTATGTTTAGGAGAGAATTTCTGAGGAAATATTTTCCTGAAGATTTTAGAGGGAGGAAAGAGATAGAATTCCTGGAGCTGAAGCAGGGTAACATGACGGTGCCAGAATATGCTTCTTAGTTCGTTGAGCTGGCGAAATTCTATGTTCACTACAACAATGACGAAGCTGGTGAATTCTCGAAGTGCATCAAGTTCGAGAATGGTCTCAGAGACGAGATTAAGCAAGGTATCAGGTATCAGAGGATTCGCAGGTTGTAGATCTGGTAGATTGTAGCAGGATATTCGAAGAGGATAACCTTAAGCTGAATCTCACTCTCGCGAGTTGATTGACAAGAAAGGCAAGAAACCGATGGATAGGGGTAAGCCTTATGGTAAGGGAAATCCTAGAGCTGAAGATTGGAAGAAGCCTAGTGGGGGAGATTCTAGTGCCCTCGTTAAATGCTACAACTGTAGCGCTACTGGACATAAGAAGAGTGAGGGCAAGAAAGAGGAAAGGAAATGCTTCAAATGTGGTAAGGCAGATCATATTGCTTCTGAATATGGAATGAAGACCGTGACTTGCTACAATTGCGGTGAAGAGGGTCACATCAGTCCACAGTGCACTGAACCAAAGAAGGCTCAATCTGGTGGAAAGGTGTTTGCCTTGTCTGGGTCAGAGACTACCCCGGACGATAGATTGATTAAAGGTACGTGTTTCATTCATGGCACACCTTTAGTTGCAATTATTGACACTGGAGTGACTAATTTGTTCATTTCATTGGAATGTGCTAAACGTTTGGAATTAGAAATAACTGATATTGGTGGAAGTATGGTTATTGACACTCCTGCGTCGGGTTCAGTAACTACTTTGTGTGCTTGTTTGAATTGTACTGTTGACATTTTTGGTAAGGAGTTCGGAATGGACTTAATATGTCTTCCGTTAGAACAACTAGATGTTATATAGGGGATGAATTGGTTGCAATTCAACAGGGTTTATATTAATTGTTTCACGAAGACGGTTAGTTTTCTTGAAGAGATCAGTGCTGAAGATCTGACGATGACCACTAAGCAAGTGAATGAAGCGGTTAGAGATAGGGCTGCGTTGTTTGTATTGCTTGCTTCGATGGAAGTCAAAAGAAAAGCGGTAAGCAGTGAATTACCAGTGGTGTGTGATTTTCCAGAGGTTTTTCCAGAAAATGTTACGGAGCTTCCACCTGAGAGAGAAGTGGAGTTTGTTATTGATTTATTTCCTGGGACGAGTCCTGTGTCGATGGCGCCTTATCGCATGTCAGCATCGGAATTGGTTGAGTTGAAGAGTAAATTAGAAGAATTGCTTGAGAAGGAATTTATTCGTCCGAGTGTGTCACTGTGGGGTGCGCTTGTGTTATTAGTGAAAAATAAAGAAGGATCTATGAGGTTGTGTGTAGACTACAGACAACTGAATAAGGTTACTATCAAGAATCGGTATCCATTACCGAGAATTGATGATTTAATGGACCAACTGATTGGAGCAAGTGTATTCAGCAATATTGATTTGAGGTCTGGGTATCATCAGATTCGTGTGAAGCTGAACGATATTCAGAAGACTGCATTCAGAACGAGGTATGGTCATTACGAGTATTCGGTAATTCCGTTTAGAGTTACTAATGCACCTGGTGCTTTTATGGAGTATATGAATAGGATCTTCCATCCTTATTTGGATAAGTTCGTAGTGGTGTTTATAGATGATATTCTGATATATTCCAAAAGCAAAGATGAACATAAAGAACATCTCAGAATTGTGTTGGAGTTGCTGAAAGAGAAGAAGCTGTATGCTAAACTGTCGAAATGTGAATTCTGGTTAAGTGAAGTGTGTTTCCTTGGCCATGTGATTTCCAAGAGTGGGATTACTGTAGATCCGGCAAAGGTAGAAGCTGTGTCGCAGTGGGAAGCTCTGAAGTCTGTTTCTGAGATTCGTAGTTTTCTGGGTCTTGCAGGTTACTATCGGAAGTTTATAGAAGGATTTTCGAAGTTAGCATTACCGTTGACTAAGTTGACCAGAAAGGGGCAAGTGTTTATTTGGGATTCAGAGTGTGAAAAAGGATTCCAAGAACTGAAGAAGAGGTTGATTAGTGGTCCTATTCTGATTTGCCTAATCTGACATAATCTTATGTTGTGTATTGCGATGCTTCGTTGATGGGGTTAGGTGGTGTATTGATGCAGAATCAAAAGGTAGTGGCTTATGCATCAAGACAACTCAAAGTGCATGAAAGGAACTATCCGACTCATGATTTAGAGTTGGCAACGGTGGTTTTCGTATTGAAATTGTGGAGGCATTATCTGTATGGTTCGAGGTTTGAAGTGTTTAGTGATCACAAGAGTCTGAAGTATCTCTTCGATCAGAAAGAACTTAATATGAGGCAGAGGAGATGGTTATAGTTCCTTAAAGATTATGATTTCGGGCTGAATTACCATCCGGGTAAGGCGAATGTTGTTGCTGATGCGTTGAGTAGGAAGTCCTTATACATGTCCATGTTGATGGTGCGAGAGTTGGAATTAATTGAACAATTTCGGGACTTGAGTTTAGTGTGTGAAAGTACCTCTAATAGTATTAAATTGGGTATGCTAAAACTGACAAGTGGAATTCTTGAAGAAATTAGAGAAGGTCAAAAGACTGATGTTGAGTTAGTTGATAGATTGACTTTGATTAACCAAGACAAGGGAGGTGATTTCAGGATTGATGAGAACGGTGTTATGAGGTTCGGTAATCGGGTCTGTGTTCCTGATGTTGTAGAATTGAGGAAGAATATTCTTGAAGAGGGACATCGAAGTGGATTGAGTATTCATCCTGGTGCTACTAAGATGTATCATGACTTGAAGAAATTATTTTGGTGGTCGGGAATGAAGAAAGAGATTGCTGAGTTTGTGTATTCGTGTTTGACTTGCCAGAAGTAAAAGATTGAACATCAGAAGCCGTATGGAGTTATGCAACCATTGTTTATTCCGGAACGGAAGTGGGACAGTATATCGATGGAATTTGTTTCTGGGTTGCCGAGGACGGTTAAGAATTGCGAAGCCATTTGGGTTTTCATGGATAGATTGACGAAATCAGCTCACTTTATACCGATGAGAATGGATTACCCGATGGAGAAGTTAGCTCAACTGTATATTGAGAAGATAGTGAGTTTGCATGGTATTCCTTCGAGTATCGTGTCAGATAGAGATCCAAGGTTTACATCAAGATTCTGGGTTACAGACCGCGTTGGGTACTAAGTTGAGATTGAGCTCTGCTTATCATCCGCAGACTGATGGTCAAACGGAGAGGACGATTCAGTCGTTAGAAGACTTGTTAGGTGCTTGTGTGTTGGAAAAATATGGTGCATGGGATAGTTATCTGCCGTTGATTGAATTTACCTATAATAATAGCTTTCACTCGAGTATCGTTATGGCTCCTTTTGAAGCTTTATATGGTAGACGGTGTCGGACCCTATTGTGTTGGTATGATTCCGGTGAAAGTGTTGTACTTGGACCAGTGATTGTTCAAGAGACTACGGAGAAGATTAAGATGATCCAGGAAAAGATGAAAACTACTCAGAGTCGCCAGAAGAGTTATCATGATAAGAGGCGGAGAGCACTCGAATTTCAAGCGGGAGATCATGTGTTTCTGAGAGTGACTCCTACAACCGGTGTTGGTCGATCATTGAAGTCGAGGAAGTTGACTCCATGTTTTATTGGTCAGTTCCATATTACGAAAAGAATAGGAGGAGTGGCTTATCGCGTTGCTCTACCACCGACGCTTGCAAATTTACATGATGTATTTCACGTATCTCAGTTGAGGAAATACATTACGGATCCGTCTCATGTGATCCAAGTTGACGAGGTGCAGGTGAGAGATAATCTGACAGTTGAAACTTTGCCTACATGGATTGAAGATCGAAAGATAAAGCAATTACGTGGTAAAGATATAGCATTGGTCAGAGTAGCTTGGGGAGGAGCAGCAGGTGGGAATGTTACATGGGAGTTAGAGAGTCAGATGAAAAACTCCTATCTGGAACTTTTCACTTGAGGTATATTTTCGAGGACGAAAACTCTTTTAGTGGGGGAGAGTTGTAACACCCCGAAAATTATTTCTAATAATTTAATTTAAATAGGATAATTATTTAATTGGAATAATTGATGTTATGAGAATTATTGAGAAATATTAGAAATATAGCTATTGGGCTCGTGTTGTGGTTAATGAATAGGGGGTGTTAACTTATTAAGCCCATTAGCCAAAGTTATTCTATTTTTAATAAAATAGAAGGAAGTTGTGGAATAGAGAAGGTTACAACATTTGGGAAAAGAGAAAACACGTGAAAGACTTGAAGAGCTTTGGAAAAGGGAAGACGGAGATCAAACCTAAGGTAAGGGGGGATTCTTCTTGGTTAATGATTATTATGTAATCGATAGTGATGGAATGGTTAGGATTATTAGTTATGTCAATTAGGAGTATGATGAATGAATAGAGATGTTAGGTTTTGGTGAATTTGATGAATTTGATGAAATTGACGAATGTTTTGATGTTAGATGACCTCTAAAATGTGTTAAAATTGAAGTATATTATGTTACTTGATGATATTTTGATGTGAGAATGATTATGGTGTGAATGGATTGGAATTGGGAGAGGAAGGATGTCAGAATCGCAGCAAAATTATGCACAAGACGCAGCATGCGTTGACCTAAGTGTCAGTTGCGTCGACACATTTAGCAAATTTGCGTCGACCTGTAGTGTTGACGAGTGCTTACCCGAGAGTGGTGGAAATTATTTGCGTCGACCTGAAGGGGTCCATGCGTCGATGCACAACATGCAATTTTTGAAAAATATTCTGAAGGTAATAACTTTTGATCCGTTTGTCCGATTTATATGCCGTTTTTGGCGTTGCAAAGCTAATTATATGTTTTACATGATAAAGTGATAAAATGGGCAGTGGCCGACTTTATTTCAAAACTCGACTTAATTACTTTGATGATAATTAAACATTGTGTGCATATAATGTGATGTGTGACAATGTGATTGATGTGGTGAAGGATTTGACTGTGATTATTATTATTATTGTTATGGTGATGGATGCATGATTATTTGAATGATGCTGAAAACATGTACATACTTATTCCGTGATGTGGTGATGAGATGAATTGTTCATCGTTATTGGTGATGTTTTAAGTATGATATGTGTGTACATTCATTCATATGCATTCGGTGATGGATCCCGGTGATGTTTGGATCAATTGGCGGACATAATTCCCATTGTGCGGAATTGGTGTCAATGGACCGTATCTCGATGAGGAGTAGGTCAATTGGTGAATGGGTTCAGCCCATGGTTTGGTACCATATGCATTAGTGTCAGTTCATTCATATACACTATAACAGGTTATGAGTTGTAATGAATTGTATTGTGAATGATGATGTATTTGGAGTATGTTGATGGATGTGAATTGTGGAATGTTTGTATACATGTAGGATTGAGTGATTGATAATTCCTTAACGATTTATTGCTTTCGACTATATAATACTCGTTAATTGTGAATGAAACTCACCCATACATGTTGATTTTCAGATTGAGGGGTAGAGGCTTAGGTGATTCGGTGAGGATAGCTCTTAGAGTTCATCCATGAGTCGTATCGGTCATGCTCTGATTGTAACACTGGGGTACGCTAGTTTAGAGATGAATTACTCAAATTGGTTTTGTTGTTTTATAATTGTATTGGATTAACTTGCATGGATGATGAATATGCAATGTTACGAATTATAATCCGCTGTGTTGAACATGAATTGTGTTTTATGTTAAATTGTTCCTCGTGTGGCATGACAATTGACTATGGTATTTTATGTTAAAATAATTGTGATACCCTTGTATTTCATGTTTACTCTGAATTATTTGATTATTTCCGCGAGGTTTAGAAGGGTGTTACAGTTGTCCCCGTGGTTGTGGTACCTTCATACAACACACATGGACAACAAATTAATATTCAAAACCCACAAAATGAAAATATAGTTGATGAACCGGTTGACAATGTATAAGTCACAAATGAGCAAGAACAAGTGATTGAAGGAACTCAACAAATAGCAGTAAGAAGGTCTGAAAGGCAAAGAAGACAAGCTATTTCAAATGATTATGTTATTTATTCACTTGAACATGAATGTGACATGAGCATTGATGAGGATCCAGTCTCATTTAAACAAGCCATGGAAAGTGACAATTCTGAGAATTGGCTCAATGCTATGAAAGAAGAGTTAAAATCAATGGGAGACAAAAATGTATGGGATCTAGTTAAGTTGCCTAAAGGTTCAAAACGGGTTGGTTGTAAATGGGTTTTTTAAACCAAACGAGACTCGAAAGGCAATATTGAGAGATATAAAGCTAGACTTGTTGCCAAAGGTTTCACTCAAAAAGATGGTGTTGATTACAAAGAAACCTTTTCTCCTGTTTCAAAGAAGGACTCTTTGAGAATTGTTTTGGCTTTGGTGGCTCATTATGACTTAGAGCTTCACCCAATGGATGTGAAGACTGTCTTTCTAAATGGTAACCTAGAGGAAGAAGTGTATATGGCTCAACCTGAAGGTTTTGTTACTACAGGAAAAGAAAATTTAGTGTGTAAATTAAAGAAGTCAATGTATGGACTAAAGCAAGCTTCCAGACAATGGTATCTTAAATTTAACAATACTATTTTGTCATACGGTTTGTAGAGAACACCGTAGATCGGTGTATCTATATGAAGGTCAGTGGGAGCAAATTCATAATTTTAGTTTTATATGTTGATGATATTTTACTTGCTGCCAATGATTTTGCTTTGTTACATGATGTAAAGAAGTTTCTCTCCAATAAATTTGAAATGAAGGATATGGGTGAGGCATCATATGTGATAGGAATAGAGATATTCCGTAATAGATCACAAGGATTATTGGGATTGTCTCAGAAAGGATATATAAATAAAATATTAGAGAGATTCAGAATGGATAAATGCTCTGCAGGGATAGTTCCTATTCAGAAAGGGGACAAGTTTAGTCAAATGCAATATCCTAAAAATGATTTAGAACGAAAAGAAATGGAGTATGTTCCCTATGCATCAGTGGTTGGGAGCTTGATGTATGCCCAAACATGTACCCGACCAGATATTAGTTTTGTTGTTGGTATGTTAGGTTGATACCAAAGTAATCCTGGAATGGATCACTGGAAAGCTGCAAAGAAAGTTCTTAGGTACTTATAAGGAACCAAAGATTACATGCTTACATATAGAATATCAGATCACCTTGAAGTGATTGACTACTCAGATTCAGACTTTGCAGGATGTGTGGACTCAAGAAAATTGACATTTGGATATGTTTTTCTTCTGGCTGGAGGAGCAATATCATGGAAGAGTGGAAAGCAGTCAACCATTGCTACTTCTACTATGGAGGCAGAATTTGTGGCATGCTTTGAGGCCATAATTCAATCATTGTGGTTGCGAAACTTCACCTTAGGGCTTGGTATTGTCGACAGTATAGATAGGCCAATAAGGATTTATTGTGATAATTCTGCAGCTGTCTTCTTCTCTAAGAATGATAAATATTCTAAATGTGCTAAACACATGGAATTGAAGTATTTATTAGTGAAAGAAGAAGTGCAGAAACAAAAGGTGTCATTTGAACATATTGGTACAGATTTAATGATAGTGGATTTGTTAACTAAAGGTTTACCTCCCAAGACATTTGTTGGCCATGTAGAAAGGATGGGAATTATGTAAAAGTCCTTGTTAACATTGTATGATCGGTATATATACATGTATAGTTTAATGTTTGTATTGTATGACACTTGTGAATTTAATTAAGGTTATGTTTCTGCTGAGTTTGTTATCCATATTATGTTATAGATGTTATTGTTAATATGTGATGACTAGGGTGTCTTTGAAAAGACATGAAAGACACATTATTGTATCCCCTAAAGTTATTTGAATTGAATTGATTTGTGATGCATGGAAGGAATCAAGTTGATGAATAATTTGTGACCGCCATGATCCGATTATTTCAATTCATTAAACAAAATGACTTGGTACTTTAAATGAATTGTGCACAATTATGATATAAGATTGAAACATCAAGTTGTCACATGAGTCAAGTGGGAGATTGTTGGATTAATATTAATTTATTAATTAATTAGGTGTGACTCATGTAAATAAAATTTGGCTTTAAATAAAGATACCTAAATGTGATGATTGTTTCGGTTTAATTGGTAATTAAGCCAAGGGGTTTTATTTTGAAATTCAAAATACAAATCCCTCTTCTCTCTCTTCATGACTGTTGGGACATAACTATTGGGATAGGATGTGACTGTTGGAATAAAGTGTCTATAAAAGGACACCTTCATGCAAGAAATACCAACTTTTCTCATTCCTTCTCATTTCTCAAAAATACATAAAAGTATCTTCATCATCAAAGATACACATAAGGAAGAAGGAAGAGAGGAGAGAACAATTGAAATAAAGAATCGAGAACCAGACCAGAACCGTCGTTATGGATCTGAGTACGTTTTTATTCTTCTTCATAGAATTTAAAACACCGTGAAAATCATGATATCAAGATCCAAAATGAAATAATGCTAACAGTTGGTATTAGAGCAAGGTTACCGGTATTATGAGTTTCCGGTAATTATTAACTTGCATGAAAATTATTTTAAACTATTGATACATATATGTTGAAAATTTCAAATTGCAACGTTAATAGAAAACAAAATTAATTGTGATAGTTTTGAATTACCCTTCCGCTTATATATATATATATATATATATATATATATATATATATATATATATATATATATATATATATATATATATATATATATACACACATACACGCGTTAGCATGTTACCAATAATGATGATTACGGGTAAGATAATTCTCATACTGTGTTAGTATGCAAATGCACTGTTCAGAAATATAATATCATTCTACAATTCTACTATGCCATGTTGGAATTGCATTATCAGTAACATGATGATATAGTAACAGTGCAGGATAGTAATGAACTTATATATTAACCAGGGCGGATGCTAACGGTTTAGTATATTTGCTTTCTGTGCACAGTTTTAACATTTTTTGTTTTATTCTATTTTATATAACTTATTGCTTTAGAATAATTATATTGAGAATTTGTTAATCACCAAAGTGATCGAATTCGTTAAAGTTTACGATTTTAAGTTATGAAAAATGATTTTTGATTTGATGCTATATGGATAACATATTTATGTTAAATTATAATTATTATAACACATATATAGATCATCCAAAGATGGATCATGACTTATAATTAATGAAATTAAAGTATTTATTTACTCGTTGCTTGTATATCCAAAGATAGACATGCATGTTATTTTGAGTATGACTAATTCTTCATTTAGCATCGGTTTATTTTATTGAAATGTATTTATGAATTACCCAAATGTGAATTTAGATACATGTTTAAAGATAATTGGTTTGAATCCTTGAAGTTTATTCAAAGCATTAACGTATAAGTGTGTTTTAAATATTTGCTTTGGGCAATGCAATGACAAAGTTCAATGGGCTGAACTATGCTGATTGGTCTGAAAAGATTCAGTTTCAACTGGGTGTTATGGACTTAGACATGGCATTCATAATGAATGAAAAGCCCGCGGCCATTATGGAGGATAGTACTGAAGATGAAATGTCTCTTTTTGAGGCTTGGGAAAGGTCCAACAGGTTGTCTTTGAACTTGATGAGAATGACGATGGCAGACAATGTTAAGTCATCTATACCCAACACTGAAAATGCAAGGGAATTTATGAAAGAAGTCAATAAAAATCTAACACAATATCTTGATGACTTTAAATTTAGAGTTATAGTATTCCATATTGTTGAGCATGGACGTTCAAATCCAAACTGATCCAAATAAAAAACACAAATTATTTTTAAAAAATTAAAAATTTCAAAAAACCAAAATTTATTAGATGCATTTAAATGTCATTTGGTGAAAACCGCTCGATTTATATCGAATTTTGAATTGTTTTTTCAAAACCGATTCAAACCGCGTGTATATATTTTATACTTATTTATTTATTATTAATATGATATGTTGAATTAATTTATTATTCAATGATAATTATTTTTAATACTATTTATTGTATGATTTAATCCATTTATTTTTATTATTTTATTTATTTCAACTATAATCTATAATATTAATTTTTTAATATACTATATGTTATATATTATATCAAACTTATAACTTATTAGTATTTTTATAATAGTAATAAAAATATAATTTGTTATTTGGATATCCAAAAATCGATCCAAATTTAAAGTGCATAAAATTGGATTGGATTGGGTCGGAACAGATATTTTAACAAATCGTCCAAAATCGAACCAAACGCAAGCTAATTTATCTTTGGATCTGATGAGTTTTTGCCTCAAAACCGATCTAAAGCACACCGCAAACACCCTAGTGTTGAGGCTATTTTGCACGATGTCAATAGTGTGGTAAGCAAATAACATGGATATGATTCTTTGATTTTGCTTAAGGTAGGTATCTCTAATGCTTTTAATATGTTAAATTGATTAACCCTTCTGCACGAGAGAGGGTGAAATGCCCATTTTTTTCTTTGGGGTTTGAATTTCTTTATAGTCAAGAAACAATGTTGTACCTTGAGGGTGGACATATTATGTCATCTACTGAAGTGCAACAAGAGGACCCGTTGAGGTCGCTCTTTTTAGATTTTGTGTTATACTTACTAATTCATCAGATTATAAACTATTTGTTGAGAAAATAAATTTTGAAAAAGTTCTAGAAGGGGGTTGAATAGACCTATCCTCTTTAAAAAAGAGATTTCAAAAATTTCAATAAAAAATTCGAGTTTGATAGGTGGAAGTTAAAACCAAATAGAATGAAAGCATAAAATCTCATCAATATGAATTCTAACCAATGTATTTCAATGTTATCATTAAGAGTATAATCAAATAAGGATTTAAGTCAATTAGGATAATTTCAAGTTGCTTAATTTAAGCAATTTAATATCTCAACATAAACATGCCTTTTATCACAATTGACTTACGCACGATTCGATAAGTTTGATGCAACATAAACCTATGCTTATACAATAAATCACTATAAGCATGATCTAGCCTAGATGACATATAAATTATGCTATAATTTAAATTTTACATGATGAGTGAAGAAATTTAAAGAAAGATAGGGAAGAAAGAAAGTACACAAATATATATAGTAGTTCAGCAACCGTCCTCACTATGCTTACTTCACTCTTCCAATGGTTTGAAACCATTGAGAAAATAATCAAGACTTCTATTATTTTTAAGAGTTAATATACAAGTATTTTGATACAACAAACTATCATCAATTCGAACGCTAATAGTCACAATGCATTATCCTACACACAAATCTAATGACAATTCCTTGGGTTGATGCAATTATTCAACTACTACACCCAATATCTTCAATGATCTTGATCCAAAAATATTTTTATCCACAATAACCTGCTTTGAGATTCTTTTCTGCGGCATTCTTTCCTCGAATCTGATAAAGAATTGTCTGAGCAATTGTCATTAGCCTCGAATAATTGGATAACTCTCAACTTTGTTATGGGAAAACCTTCACATGGTTTCACCAAAGTTTTCAATAGAGTATGTTAGAACAAGATTTGTTTCATATATCTAACTTAGAAATCATACAAATTACTGAACATAATTGTACGAATATGATCTAAAGTAATTGTTCAAATTAGTAATCGATTAGGAATAAGAGATTATAAGTTATGACTTAGGGTTTAATGTTCCAATTATCACAAGTTTTAACTATCTGGCTAACATAAGAGATTAGGGAGCATAGTGTAGAATAGTAAGTTATACACCAAGGGATTGGGTATAAGGGCTAAGTTAATCCGTTGTAATATTTAAATAATCACCATAGGGAAATTAGACACCAGTATCAAACTGTGACATAAATTGGATTCGAAGCAAGGCCTAATTGCCTTTACTTTGATCATGTTTTCCAATATTTTGTTTACGCTTTTATCTATACCAAATTAAACCTAAAACCCCCCGATTTACTTTCAATATCACATAAATCGCTTTGTTAAAATAACACAATCCTTGTGGATACAAACTTTTAAGTTTTATTACTTTGATACGTTTAGTACACTTGCTAAATTGTCATCAACTGCTCAACCCCTAATTCTCACACCAATACTAGAAAAAAAATTCAAATGCCCTTGAAGATGGATGAAGTTGGGAATGGGATATGGCTAAGTGATTTAACAAACCTCCTTCGAACTTAGTAAAAGGTATTATGAAATTTAGGTGATTAAAAAGGCATTCATAGAAAGGACAACATTTTTGTCGTGCGACTGCAAATACTTTTACCGTCGTCAATATGGGAAACTGCCCCATCAGAACATTGACCCACTTCTATATGGGCGTCTTCCACCTTATTTGAACGACTTTTATACATAAATCATCCATACCAGCTCAGGATTAACCCAAGTTTAAATTTCATAATTTGAAGGTCAAACTAAGGCGGTTTATTCCCATGTTACCAAAAAGTGAGATGTTCCCTAATTTCCTCCTCAGCGGGTTCTTGGTCGCAAGCAACGATGAAAGTTTCGGAAAAATAATGGATCCTTATCTTATTTTAGGAAGCTCGTGTCGCCTTTATTTTTTCGTGATAATGAACATGAGAAATTAAACGAGCACCAACCTCCATATAAGCCAAAGTGTGTGAGTCTCCCTCCTAATTCTCATCAAAAGGATTGGGAGGGTTACCTCCACTCTGAATATGGAACCTCCCCCCAGTCCCGAAACGATTACTAAAAATTATTAAATTAGGAATGAGACCATTAAGATCCAGTGGCTCCTCATCTGGAATGTCGGGGTTTTCATAAACAACCAATATGATATAATCGCCTTCATCATCTCTATTTATATTTAAAGGCACACCCATTGACGATCCATAAAAAACAACAAAAAGAGAAAAAAGGTAAAAAAAAGAAAAAGAAACGGTACCTAAAGAAATGAGATAGAGCAAAGGAAACTGTTTGAGTGAAGAAAGGTGACAATGCAAATACTTAAGCAGGCCGAGAAGCAACCGTTAGAAAGAATCAACCAAGGGTAATGTAACACCCATTTTTACCTCAAAGAGATAATAACATATAAAACAGAATAAAATAGCACGCATACAACTAAAGGTGCTAAAGGTGTGAAAAACACTAGAAAGGGGGGATTGAATAGGGTTTTTAACAACAAAACGTTTTATCAAAAATATTCCCTTTAAGAACCACAAACTCTTCACTCTTAATAATAACTATAAAGTGCAGGAAGGAAGGAACAAAGTATGTTTATACAAGTTCACTTGAGAAACCCTCAAGATAGTCTAGTCCACTCGTCATGGTGATTTCGCCTCTCTCAATCGAGGACTTAATCCACTATAACCAAACTGATTACACTTGCATGGGCTAACCGTTGATGACTGACAATACAATGCACAAGCTACCTGCAAGTGACTAACAAAAACCTTCGAGACACACTAGTCCTAAACTTCTCAAGAATACTGACCAACTGGTCTCTTGAGGAACAATCAAGCAAGAGTTTGAATCAGAGTTTGTTTACAATATAAATGCTTCTACATATGCTGAATGTAAATGATAATTTTCAATTCCTAGACTTTATAAAGAATGAAGCTATGAAAAATCTTTCAAGAATGTATATGATCGGGAATTAGTAGCTTCCTCTTTGAGTCTTCAAGCCCTTCATATAACCAATATAATAATATATCCATTGGAGGGCAGTTCTAGAATTTCTAGAAGTTGGTGACTTGAACGTAGTAGGAGATAAGATAGTACGCAACGTCCGTCTTTTCATAGTAGTGGAGCGAAACATTTGTATGTACCTTGTACCTCATACTACATAACGTTATCTTCTATTTCTTCTTGAACTTTAGAGACTGACCGCATGAGTTGGAAAAAAATAAAATAAGTTGTTGGGTCTTCAAAACTTCAAGTCTTCAGAGTCTTTAGAGCTACATCCTCAGAGTCTTCAGCACTTGGTCTTCAGTACCCTTTTTCTTTAGAAACATGAATATTCAGAGCTTCAAGTCTTTAGATTCTTCAGAACTGCGTCTTCAGAGTCTTCAGCACTTGGTCTTTAGATTGGTTTCTTCAGACTTCGTTAGAGTCGCAACTTGAGAGTCTTCTGAAGTGGTTTGCTACTGTTCATCAGAACTTGTGTAGCACGGAAGCAGAACTTAGTATCTTCTGATGTGTTGGCCACGCCTTTCATTAGATTTAGAACCTGTTTGTTAACATCTCAAAGCAATAAACATTAAAGTACCAAAATTGTTCATGCAAACATACTCATTGTTATCATCAAAACTTAGAGATATATTGCATAACCAAATCTTCTTCTAACAATCTCCCCCTTTTTGATGATGACAAAACTATGTATTTTGATGACATAATTTTGTAAATAATCAGAGAAAAAAGTTTCAGAATAGAAGGTAATAAATACTTATCCATTGTATGAGAAAATCCCCCTGAGTCTGAGACTTAAAGATCAGATATCCTGAATATGAACTGTTCTGGGTAACTCCCATAGTTCTAATAGATCAGATATACAGATCTTTTTAGAGTCTTGATAAGTAAGATCTTTCATTTCCAGAGCCCGATTTCCAATTTCATTTTCAGAGTCTGATTTATAATCTTGAAAACTCAGAGCTTGAATGTTTAAAGACAGGATATTAAATTCAGAGCCTGATTGTTTAAATAAGATCTTTGAAAAACTAAGAGCCTGATTATGGATAAGATCTTCTTAGAGTCTTATTCCAAACTTGTAGATACATTCGTTCCAACTTTCCAAATCTGATTACAATCAAATTTCATGATATCCTGAAAAACAAACTCATTTTCTCAGAGAAGCAGAAGTTTATATATATGAGGTTAGAAAATGTGAGCAGTTTCATTTCAAGAATATGATTATTAACATCAAAATATTAACTTCATATATTACTCCCCCATTTTGCCATTAGTCAAAAAGATGATTATGTGTGAAAAACATAGACAGTAGGAAAATGGACTTCACTGATAATAAAAGGGAGTATGAGGAAACAGAACAGAAAGAAGAAGTAAACTAAACTTCAAAAACATCATAACTTTCATCAAACAAAATATCTCCATCAGTGAACTCTTCCTGACGAAGAATTATGATGATCTCAACAACTTCAAATAGTACAGACAGAACACGCCCATAAGGAATGAAATAGTTTTGAGAGTTTTTGGAAGCCAAAATAGATGATTGAAGATGATAGCTGGCAGATTGACTAGAATTCGTTTTTGAAGATAGTAGATAATGAATCTATCCTTAGAAGACACAACATTGAGACAATCTCCTTGAGGATGAATGTTTGTAAGTATGAATCAAAATTAGATTCTAGTCAAAGATTTTAAAGTTTCTGGATTATTGAGAACGCCTGGTGGAGGTGTAACACCCGAGGCCGAAGAAGGCAATGGGTGGTTGCACCGCATGTAACACCTGAGGCCGAAGAGGGCAAGGGTGGTTGCCACATCGGAATGAGAGGGATCCTAAGGCCGTGCTGGTATGGGACTGCATGATTGGAGGAAAGCTTATAAGGATTGATGGGTACTACCTATACCAACAAGATGCATCTTCTTTTCGGTAGCCCATTTCATAAGAACTCCACGGTTAAGCGTGCTTGACTTAGAGCAATTATGGGATGGGCGACCTTCTGGGAAGTTTTCCAGAAAGCGAGCGAGTGAGGTCAAAGCACGCTGAAAAGACTCATGTTGGTTTGTGGGGTCAGTCGATCATCCTAAAAGCAGTCTGGGGCATTACAGATGGTATCAGAGCCAGACCTCTCCCAGTACAATGTGGTTCGAGGACAAACCATGCGGAAGCTGGTGGGCATGTAACACCCGAGGCTGAAGAAGGCGAGGGGTGGTTGCACCGCATGTAACTCCTGTGGCCGAAAAGGGCAAGGGTGGTTACCACATCGGAATGAGAGGGATCCTGAGGCCGTGCAGGTATGGGAATACATGGTTGAAGGAAAGCTTATAAGGATTGATGGGTACTACCTATACAAACAAGATGCATCTTTTTTTGGCAGCCCGTTTCATAAGAACTCCACATTTAAACGTGCTTGACTTGGAGCAATTCAGGGATGGGTGACCTTCTGGGAAGTTTCCCAGAAAGCGAGCGAGTGAGGTCAAAGCACGCTGAAAAGACTCGTGTTGGTTTGTGGGATCGGTCTATCATCCTGAAAGCAGACATGGGCGTTACAGGAGGTGCTAAGATTGTTTGGAACAAAGGTTGCATTCAAGTGATCAAATCTTCTATGATCAGCGGAATCAGGTTCAAAGGGACACCCAATAGCTTTAGCAATGGAAGATTGAGTGATAACAAACAAAATACTATAGATACTTGAAGTAATTTGATTACCATCACTGCTAACATATGCATAGAGCCAAAAGGTTTTAAAAATGTTAGGAGAGATGTGACCTCAAAGTATCTCAATGCACCCTACCCAACCCCGATTTTCCATGCAAATATTGATGATTTGATGAGAGCATCATCATTCACACTGTTGAGGCGTTTCTCAAAAATAAATTCAAGCTTATCTTCATTTCCATGAAAGGTTTTAACAACATCCTAAGAAAGACTGAAACAAGGAGTAGAAAATAGAGACTAAGGCTTGAGAGGATACTTTGAAGAATGATTGATATAAATAGTTAATAAAAGGTAACAGGGGATACGATTGATTTACTATAGAGTAATCAATCAAAAAATATCTAACAAAATTAATGTCAGACAAAAAGAAGGTATGTCTTCTCAGATTTCAAACATAAAAAGTGGTTGATGAATAGTGCATGACACTAAGAAGGAGTAGGTAGTGCATGGGAAATCTTTTTGGAAATAACATAAGATATGAGAAGTAATAAATGATCGTCATAATTTGATTTTAATCAATTCCAAGAAAATAAAGCATACTGCTCGAGTGACACTTGCTAAAATTAATGATTAGCATAACCAAGGTTACACGCATTAATCAAGTCCAAGTGACACATTTTAATATTCTTAAAATCTAGAAGATCAGACGATCTCCATCTAATAAGATATGTTTCTGACTAATTGAATAAAAATGAAATAATTTTTTTTTGAGTTAGAATATCATTTTGTCAAACTGTGACAAAACACTAAAACATATCAGATTCTGATAAAATCTTACTCTGGACAAAATTCCATTATTAGATTCTTCAGAATAAACAAAAATTATCTTCAGCTAAGGGTTTTGTGAAGATATCAGCCCATTGGTGGTCTGTATCTATGAATTTTAAAGAAAGAATCCCTTTTTGAACATAGTCACCGATAAAATGATGTTTTATCTCTATGTTTTTTGCCCTAGAATGCATAATAGGATTTTTACTTAAACAAATAGCAACATTATTATCACAAAAGATAGGGATGTTACTCTCATAAACTTGATAATCCTCCAGCTGACTGTTCATCCATAGCATCTAAGTGTTGCACAGAGAACATGATATGTATTATGCTTTTGGTGTTGAAAGAGCAATTGTTGATTGCCTCTTGCTAGACCATGATATTAGATTTTTTCCCAAAAATTGACAGTTTCTAGAAGTGCTTTTCCTTTCTAATCTGTCTCCAGCATAATCTGCATCACAAAAACCAGAAAGAGTATACTCTGATATTTTCTCATACATCAAGCCAAGGTTAGTTGTTCCTTTCACATACCTCAGAATCCTGATTAAAATATCAGGTCTAGAAGCAGTCAGATATAGGAGGGAACCTATAATACCATGATATAAATTCTGACATACCTTTCCACTTACCTCTTCTTTCTCCACAATGCATGTTGGATTCATTGGAGTCTTTGCTGTAACACCCTTCTAAACCCCGCGGAAATTATTAAAATAATCAGAGTAAAAACATATAACCAAGGGTGTCACAATTAATTTAAATCAAACACGTGTCAATTGTCATGCCTTATTAGAAACGATTCACTAACTAAACCACATCATGTTTAACACAGCGGAAAGTATACATCACAAAATCAAAGTAATGGAACAAAACCAAAACCACCAAAATAAAGTACGTAATTCAAACTCTAAACTAAATTGTTCCCCGATGTTACACTATTAGTGCATGACTGACACGACACCGAACGACTTGATGAGCTCTATAAGCTATCCTCACCGATCAATAGGCCGCTACTTCTCAATGTGAAAATATTAACATGTAAGGGTGAGCCTCATTAGAAATTAATAAGTATTATACAGTTATAAGTAATAAAACATCATGGCATTATCATTCACCCAATTATAACATGTATTCAGATTTCCGACAGTTAATCAAATCACCATATCATTAAACACATCACCAAGTATAACACACAATCATTTGGTCATACCATATTATCATGCACATGAATGAACTGACACTGTGGTACCATACATGGGCTAAACCCATCCGACTGATCTATTCCTCTCCAAGATACAGTCCAACCGGCACAAATTCCACACAATGGGAATTACGCCCACCAATTGATTCACAACGTCACCGGAATCCCTCACCAATAATGCGTATGAATGAATGCACACATATAACATACTTATAACAGCATCGATCCGATGCATTGCATCATCTCATTACCAATCACTAATTCGTCACAATAAGCATGCACATTTCTCAGCAATCATTCAAATATATTACACATATACATGTTATACATCATCCAATAAATAATAGAGATAAAAATATAAAGTCGGACCACTATCCATTTCACAAATTCATCACAAAGAGCTATTAATCAGCTTCACAAAGCCCCAAACGACAATCAATTCGGATGTACGAGTCAAAAGATATGCATTTTTAAAAAAAGGTATTTTTTCAAAAAGTCCCAGTGTAACCGATTACGGGAATTGGTGTAACCGGTTACGCTTGACGTAACCTATTCGCTATTATTTGAAAATGGCCATAATCGGTTATTGTAACCGATTACACCCTTCCTGCAACAGAAAAACGTGATTTTGATAGCATCCTTCCATTCTAACCACATCCAAAGTGTACCAAAACGTGTAATATTATAGAAACAGTACCAAAACACATAACATAACATTTCGAACTTAATCATTAATAGATAATTACTATAATCAATTTAAATCTGGTCGATTTTCCCAAAACAACATCTAAATTAAACATATCTAATTATATTTGAATTTGCATGGTTTTTATTTTTTATCAAATTGTAGTTTTATTTTGAATTATTCTGAATTTCAACATTTTTAATTTTTGGGGGCATGTGACATCGATCCTTTAAAATGAACAATTTTGTAGTATTATATTTTTTGAAGCCCTAAGTTAGGGTGCCCTCTCCCGCAATTAGGCCACTCGGACCTAATGGAGTTGTCCAAAAAGTCCACCTAACGTGGGAGTCGAATGAAAGAAAGTCACCACTGACCCCGAGAAGATAAGCGGTCAACAACATCCCATAATAAGAGGGAGCAGTAAAGACTATGTCTAGGGGGTAAAATTTTAGGTCTTATAAACACTTATAAATATCTCATCCTTCGAGGGAAAAAAAGGAGATCTCAAGTCATACACATTTACTACTACGCAGAGAGCATTACGCTCCCCGTAACCTTAATGTTTCATTACTCAAAGAGCACCACGCTCATCACCATCGAGAAATACACAACCACTCTAACTGTCCGCCGGCCACCTAGGAGCAACGATCATTTGTAGGACCTCTTACCTCACGTGAGGTAGACTCTTAAATAACCTCAAAAGCTATCCTACATGACTACTCGCCGCTGTGAGCTAATCCTCACTTTTTAAACTTGTAATATACTTATTAGGGTCTACGAACCTCACTGCCCTTATATGGGAAACACACATATATCTGTACTTTTTGGACTGTACAAATTTTACTGAATAAGAGAATAATATTTTTGGTAAAGAAATCAACTTTAACTAATATATATATATATATATATATATATATATATATATATATATGAGATTCTGGTAAGACAGAACTCAGATGTCATATAAGGATGTCTTGACATCTAATCTGACATTATAAAACAGACAAGGTAGGAGTACAAATAACACAGTGCAGAAAATAAAGAACACAATAGAATTGTTCACCCAATTCGGTTCAATCGACCTACTCTGGGGGCATACCAAGCCAGGGATGAAGTCCACTATTAGCAGTATCAATTTAGAGCTAAACTCCCAGTTTACAACTGCTCACTTAATCACTACCCAATGACCCCTCTACCTAGGTTCTCCATAGATATGGAATATCTCCATTCCACTCCCAATCATAGCAATGATGTCTAGAAGTTAACAACTCAGCCACTGCATTGACGGCCTAATTTCCAACGATCTAAATACACAAATTAATACAACTTAAAGTTGCTTCAAAGCTTCCTCCAATAACAATACTCCTCTTGCCTACAGGCTTCGAGGATCACAATAAACTTCTCTTGCTTAACAGCTTCAAGAATCACATATCAGTGACCATCCCACAATCCGGGTGGTTCACTTTACAGACTCATCCCTTAAAGATTACATTGTTAAAATTACAGCTGGTATAAAACTTAGGTTACAAAGCTTCTATTTATAACCTATTCCCAACTAGACTTGGGCCTTCAATCACAGCTTTCTTTGTTGTTACAAATCAGCAGAATTCTTCTTCTAAAAGAAAGGCCTTCAATCATAAGTTTCCTAAATTATCTCCATAATTAGAAACTGCATAATCTTCAATATTCTGACTCGATTCTTTTGACCTTTAAATCGTGACAAATTGACATAACAAACTGTTGCTAAAATTGCTCCACAATATAAGCTCCAAGATATTCTCCACAAATATCTCCAAGATATTCTCCACAAATATCTCTAAGATATTTACCACAAATATCTCCATAAAATATGCTCCACAATAAATTGTTACACTTTTGCAACAAATTCTCCTATAAAATCTTTCCACTTTTAGTTCCCTAAATGTTCTCCTTAGATATAGCTTCACATAGGATTCAATGTTTTAGAAATATTCTGTTTCTGTTATAACATAATCCAAACTATCAGCTCAATTCCGATGTAACGACATCGTCTTTGACATGTTGTTCCAGCTGTTGAAACATTTCAACACAACATGTTTTTCCATTAAATAGAACTTCAACCTGCTTTCTCTTATAAGTTATAATTCGATTTATCATATTGCTGCTAAATTAGTTTTACCAAACATAAAGCCAATCTGAAAACATCTACATATATATATATATATATATATATATATATATATATATATATATATATATATATATATATATATATATATATATTCTTCTTAAATATGAATAAAATTTACTTTAAAAAATTGATGTTTAAATTTAAAATTAAAACTAAATGCATCAATTCTTTAAATCATTTTGTACTTATACACTACACTATTCAGTTAAACAAATCCAATATATTTAGTCATAAATAATTTAACCAGAGTAATACATATTTATCATAAAATTATAAATATGAATTTTGTAAGATATTGGATAGAACTCTAGTATGGCCGAAGGGTAGCTTCTTGGTTCGACAGGATTAAGCATGAAGTCGAAGGTTGTTCACATGTTTGTGTCGAAGATGGTAGGGTTGTTAGCATGTTAAATTAGGTTTTAGCGTTTTAACCCTAATTTGTTAAGTTAGCTTGTTTATTAAGTTGGCTTGTGTAATGGGCCTTGTGGAAAAAGCCCATTAACTAGTATGTTAGGTTTTATTATAAATAGCATACTAGTCTCTCATCATTGCTAAGCTGCAAATCCTAATTTAGGGTGAGAGAGGTTATTTGTTATTCTTGTAAACTTGTATTCTTGATTGAAGAGAAAGTAAAAGAATAACAGTTATAACCAATTCTTGTGTTCTTCTTCTTCCTTGTTCTTTATTCTTCCCTTGCATTATACTTTGTTCTTGGTATTGAATTGGCAACAAATTGGTGTGGTGAACGGGGAGAAGATGCCTTCAACAAAGTATGAGATTGAAAAATTCACCGGAGTGAATGATTTCGGTCTGTGGCGCTTGAAGATGAAAGCCCTACTGGTTCAGCAGGGTTGTTTGGAAGCGTTGAAGGGAGAGGCAGCCATGAATGCAGAATTGACGGCAGCGGAGAAGATGAATATGATCGAGAAAGCACACAGCGCAATTTTGTTGAGCCTTGGTGATAAGGTTCTCCGGCAGGTATCAAAGGAGATGACGGCATCAGGTTTATGAGTGAAACTTGAAAGTTTGTACATGACCAAATCACTGGTAAATCGACTCTACCTGAAGCAAGCTTTGTATTCATTCAAGATGATTGAAGACAAAGTGTTGGCTGAGCAGTTGGATATGTTCAACAAGCTGATTCTTGATCTTGAAAATATTGATGTGAAGATCGATGATGAAGATCAAGCGCTGTTACTATTGTGTTATTTCCCTCGATCACATGCTCACTTCAAAGAAACTCTCATGTATGGAAGGGAGTCCCTGACCTTTGAAGAAGTTCAATCAGCCCTGTATTCTAAGGACTTGAACGAACGAAAAGAGCATAAACCTTCGACTGTTGGTGAAGGTTTGGCCGTTAAAGGAAAATTCTTGCGAAAGGATGGTAAGTTCGACAAGAAGAAAGGCAAAAGCCAGTCGAAGTCTTATAGTGGCAAAGCATCTGGTATTCGATGCTATCATTGTAAGAGCATAATTTTAAGGACTTGAACGAACGAAAAGAGCATAAACCTTCGACTGTTGGTGAAGGTTTGGCCGTTAAAGGAAAATTCTTGCGAAAGGATGGTAAGTTCGACAAGAAGAAAGGCAAAAGCCAGTCGAAGTCTTATAGTGGCAAAGCATCTGGTATTCGATGCTATCATTGTAAGAAGGAGGGTCATATGAGAAAGGTGTGCCCTGAACGCCTGAAAGATCATAAAGGTAAGGATAATGGCAATGCAGCCATTGTTCAAGATGATTTTGAATCATCTGATGTTCTTGTGGTTTCAAGCAGTGACTCGAAAAGAGAGTGGATTATGGATTCAGGTTGCACTTGGCACATGACTCCAAACAAAGACTTGTTCGATGAATTATGTGATCAAGATGGTGGATCAGTATTGTTGGGAAACAACAAGGCTTGCAAAATTGCAGGTGTTGGATCTGTGAGATTCAAGCTCCATGATGAGTCAATAAGGTTGTTGACTGAAGTCATGTATGTTCCTAATTTGAAGAGAGATCTGCTTTCTCTTGGTGAATTCGACAAGAAAGGATATGTTTTTCAAGGAGAGAAAAGTATCCTAAGAGTCATGAAGGGTTTGAAGGAAGTCTTGAGAGGCGTGAAGAAACAAGGCTTGTATACCCTTGAGGCTGAAGTTGTAAGTGGTTCGAAAAATGTTGCATCCACGAAACCTTTGTCGAAGACAGAAATCTGGCACATGAGATTTGGCCATGTTAGTGAAAGGGGTATGGTCGAATTAGGGAAACAAAATCTGCTTGGTGGAGACAAAGTCGAAAAGCTTAATTTTTTGTGAACCCTGTGTATTTGGAAAATCTTGCAGAGTGAAGTTTAATAAAGGAAAACAAAGGAACACATGGATCCCTTGATTACATCCATGTTGATCTTTGGGGGCCTGCAAGGTGCCCATCACATTCAGGAGCAAGGTATTTTCTATCCATAGTTGATGATTATTCCAGGAAGTTATGGGTATTCATCTAGAAGACTAAGGATGAAACTTTTGAGAATTTCAAAAGTTTGAAGACTCTGGTAGAAAATCAGACTGGCAGGAAGGTCAAGAGGTTGAGAACCGACAATGGCCTTGAATTTTGCAATGAGGCATTCGACAGCTTTTGCACGGTCTCTGGTATTGCAAGGCATAGAACTACTGCAGGTACTCCACAGCAAAATGGTTTGGCTGAAAGGTTTAATTGAACTATTTTGGAGAGAGTCAGATGCATGTTGACTAGTGCAGGGTTAAAGAAGGTGTTATGGGCTGAGGCTGTTTCGACAGCATCATATCTGATAAACAGATGTCCTTCGACAGCGTTAAATATGAAGACACCTGAAGAAGTTTGGTCGGGATATCCACCAGATCTCGACAAACTGAGAGTATTTGGCTGCGTAGCCTATGCTCACATTAGGCAAGACAAGGTCGAACATAGAGCTCTGAAATGCATGTTCATGGGATACCCTAAAAGAGTCAAAGCTTATAGGCTATGGTGCCTAGAGCTAGGTCACATGAGGTGTATCACCAGTCGAGATGTAGTTTTCAATGAAGCTGAAATGGATTTTAAGAAAACTGATGATGTTGGTCGAAGTACAGAAACATCTGACGAAGAGCTGGAACAGGTAGAGATTCCTGTTGAGGTGGAGCATGTTGATGCTGAATCGCATATCCCTGATGAATTCGAAGAAGAAGCAGAAGATGCTGAGGAAATTGAGGAAACTGTCGATGACTACCTATTGTCAAGAGATATGTCTAGAAGAGCCATCAAGCCACCTTAGAGACTTGGGTATGCAGACCTTATGACTTATGCCTTAATCTCTGCAAGTGAGGTTCTAGACGAAGAACCTAGAGACTACAAGGAAGTTATGAGGAGTCGAAATAAGACTGAATGGATGAAGGCCATGGATGATGAGATGAAATCTCTTCATGATAATCATACCTGGGAACTGATCAAGAAACCCGCTGGGGCAAGGTTAGTCAGCTGTAAATGGATTTTCAAAGTTAAGGAAGGAATTGAAGGAGTGACGTCGAAAAGATACAAGGCAAGGTTAGTTGCAAGGGGTTTCACTCAGAAAGAAGGTGTCAACTTCAATGATGTGTTTTCTCATGTTGTGAAGCATAGATCCATTCGAATGTTGCTTGCCATGGTGGCACAGTTCGATCTTGAATTGGAATAGATGGATGTGAAGACTGCGTTCTTGTATGGTGATCTAGATGAAACGATCCTGGTGAGGCAACCTGAAGGGTATGTCGAAAAGGGGAAGGAAGATTATGTGTGCAAGCTAAAGATATTTTTATATGGGCTGAAACAATCTCCTTGACAGTGGAATAGGAGATTCGAAAAGTTCATGGCACGCATAAGTTTCATTAGAAGTAAGTTCTACCACTATGTTTACTTCAAATTTCGACCTGGTAATTCATTTGTTATTTTGTTGCTTTATGTGGATGATATTCTCATAGAAAGCAACAGTGTCGAAGAAGTAATGAGGGTGAAGGATGAACTCAATAAGGAGTTCAATATGAAGGATCTAGGATCTGCTTCCAGGATTCTTGGAATTGACATTCGAAGAGATAGAAAGAAGTCGAAGTTATGCTTATCTCAAGAGGCATATATACAGAAGATTCTCGAAAAGTTTGGTATGTCGAATTTGAAGCCAGTTGTGACTCCAACAAACCCTCAATTCAAGCTGAGTATTGATCAGTGTCTAGTACTGATGTCGAAAGAGCCAATATGAATAACATCTCATATGCTAATATAGTTGGTTCTTTGATGTATGCTATGGTCTATACTAGACCCGACATAGCATATGCAGTAAGTCTTGTAAGCAGGTCATGGAGAATCTTGGAAAGACTCACTGACAAGCATTGAAGTGAATTTAAGGTACATAAATGAGTCTCTGAATAGATTCCTAATTAATGGTGGAGCCTTGGGTGAAGATAGTAAAGCAGCAATTAAAGGATATGTCGACTCTGATTATGCAGGTTGTATGGATTCAAGAAAATCTATTTATGGATATGTTTTCACTATGTTTGGCACTGCAATTAGTTGGAAAGCAACACTTCAGAAGGTTGTTGCTCTATCAACCACTGAAGCGGAGTATATTGCCCTAATTGAAGCTATGAAAGAAGCATTGTGGCTTGAAGGTTTTGCGAAGGAGCTGAAATTTCAAGGTCGAGGTATCACTGTTAAATGTGATAGTCAAAGTGCGATACACCTGTCGAAGAATTCAGCCTATCATGAGCGAACTAAGCACATTGATGTGAGGCTGCATTTTGTCAGAGAAGTAATCGAGCGTGGAGAAGTTCAAGTGCTGAAGGTTTCGACTGAAGACAATGTTGCTGATATGATCACCAAGACATTTCTGAGTTGCAAGTTTTTCCACTGTATGCAGAAAGCTAGTTGTTCCCTTAATGTTGTAGAGTTAGATCCAAGGTGGAGATTTGTGAGATATTGGATCGAACTCTAGTATGGCTGAAGGGTAGCTTCTTAGTTCGACAGGATTAAGCATGAAGTCGAAGGTTGTTCACATGTTTGTGTCGAAGATGGTAGAGTTGTTAGCATGTTAAATTAGGTTTTAGCGTTTTAACCCTAATTTGTTAAGTTAACTTGTTTATTAAGTTGGCTTGTGTAATGGGCCTTGTGGAAAAAGCCCATTAGTTAGTATGTTAGGTTTTATTATAAATAGCATACTAGTCTCTCATCATTGCTAAGCTGCAAATCCTAATTTAGGGTGAGAGAGGTTATTTGTTATTCTTGTAAACTTGTAATCTTGATTGAAGAGAAAGTAAAAGAATAACAATTATA
Organism: Vicia villosa; assembly: GCF_029867415.1. Taxonomy (NCBI): domain Eukaryota; kingdom Viridiplantae; phylum Streptophyta; class Magnoliopsida; order Fabales; family Fabaceae; genus Vicia; species Vicia villosa. Next base: position 80,515 of record NW_026705586.1, read on the forward strand.
ACCAATTCTTGTGTTCTTCTTCTTCCTTGTTCTTTATTCTTTCCTTGCATTATACTTTGTTTTTGGTATTGAATTCACAACAAATTTAAATTTAAATTATATATATTAAACTCTTGATTCACTAAGAGACAATAAATGCATGTAATTTGAGAGTGACATTTTTTATGCTTATTCTGTAAGGATTATTTTAAGAGTCTTCTTAAATTTTTGGAAGGTTCTTTGGAGAACTCATAATTTAACTAGAAGAATTGCAGAACCAAGTTACACAAGCATATCATAATCATTGGAGTTTAAACTTCAAAACCTTTCCATTTATCTTTCATTTCTAACTATTACAATTGATTCTTAAAATTAAATATAATTTTAAACTCATTTTGAAATAAACATATTTAACTATAGACCTCTTTACATTTAAAATACAATTTTGAGTAAAGTCAATTTTTTTATATAAATTAATTCTTACAACTACAGTGTGAAAAAGAAAAAAGAAACATTACAAAAAATTGTTAATGGCTTAGCCTATGTGCAGGGGCGGAGCCAAGGCCCAGCCAGTCCGGGCAAGCGTCCGGGCTCAACCCCTATTTTCTTTATACTCCTCCAATTTAATAGTTGACTTTTAGATAAAATCAGGGGTAAAATTAGGGGCAAAATTAGTAAAAATAATGTGTGAAAATTAAAACAGATGAATAATAAATTGTGTAAAGTTTTTGTCCAGGCTGTCTAAATTTTCTGGCTCCGCCACTGCCTATGTGCAAGAGAGACATAGTCATACCTGGGTGTGCAATACGCAACACAATGCGCAAGCTAGCAAGCAAACCAATCAAACAAACCATAATTATTAACAAAAAAAATTCTAAGATATGAATCCAATCCAACAAAACATGAAACAAATTTCCTACCAAATAAAAAATATGAAACAAATTTATCAACAACTAAATTCACTTTCATTAATTTTTATCTCCAAATTAAATAACAACTATACTTTTTCTTCCTCTTACAATCAATGATACTGCCAAAAAAGTTTGATCTCAGAAACTAAAAAGATAAGCAGAAAACATAAAAAAGAAAACTAATGATATTCTTTCCCTTCCATTTCCCACCATCCAAACACAAACACAATCAATGTCAGACTTCAATAAAACCAGTCATCCTAAGAATCGAATTCCTCACCCTGCTCAAATCCCTTCCCTTCAAAGTCCTTCCATTCCCAAAACACATCGAGAATGTCATCTTTCCGGCCAGCCTCCGCGCCATAATCACGTGCGGCGGCACCATCTCTTCCTCGTCCTCGAACTCATAACCGTTTCCCCATCGGCAAAACATCTCTTCCGGAATTCTCATCGGCTTCGAGCTCACCGCAGTCTTGTTCTTTTCAGCCTGATTAATCTTATCCCCAGAATTCTCTTCCTCCTCCTCTTGATGCTGCTGCTTCTTCAGTGTCTCATTCTCTTGTTCTTCTTCAGATTGAATTTGGTCGGAAAAAACAACATCGGATTCGAAAAACTCCTCAGCCATTTCGGTTTAGTTGATGTAGTTAGAGAAACTTTGTTAGAAAAGGTTGTTGTGTAAGGTTTTGGTTTTGGTTTTGGTTTTGGAATGAAACAGTGAACAAGTTTGAGTTGAATTTATAAAGAACAGAAAAGGTTGAAAATGATTAAAAAATTAAATTTAAAATAGTAGTATTCAAAAAATAATTACAAGAAACGTAGTGAGCAAACTACTCGTGATTGGTTTATGTTGTCAGATGATGTCATCTCACAATGCTTTGAGTGCGGTCCCCGCCTGCGTGAAAAAAACTACGTCTTTGTTTTTTTCTATGGGTCCCACTTTTTTAATTATTTATTTTATTATTTTTATATTTTAATTAAGATGTAACTTGTGGTTAATCACATTATTTAAACGGACACAACTCGTGAGTTTCGTGTTTCTGCATTTTCCTATCTTTCTTACTATTCTTTGTACTTATCCCCAAATCTAATCATTATTCTCCTTCACATTATGCATCAATATTATATACATTACTATGACAATTTGACACGTTATCTATTTGGCTAATTAACTATTGAATTCGAGCTAGGTTCATTAGTTCATATGTCTGTATATTATGAATTTAGGTCTGGCTAACAAGTAGAGGGGTTATATATAGTGTTGCAGTTTTAAAAGTAAAAATTTATTTAAAGAGAAAATTATTGTGGTTTGATTAAATTTTTGAAGATTAATTGTTAAAAAATAATTTGATTCAGTATATTCATTATAGTTTTATTTGGATTAAATTTTAAATATATAGAATAATTTTTTATTAATAGTATAAAATTTAATATATAATATATTTGATGTTGAGTATAATATATTGAAATTAATATTACACAATGATAATGATACATTTAATTTTAAAACATATGAAATAACAAAAATTAAATTAAATAAAATATTATTAAAAATAAAATCAATAATAAATATTTCTATAATATATTATAATATTAAATAAATAAGTAAATGCAAAAATATTAAAATATATGTATGTGTTTGTTTTAATTTTAAAAAATAAATTTAAAATATGATTTATTTTTTACAAAGAGATATTTAACATATCGATTTTATTTATTAAATAAATGACTTGTTAAATATATAATAGTTATTCAATAAATTTATTAAATAACTAATAAGTCTCAATAATATATAATTAAATATACTAGTTATTCAAAAAAAATTTAAAAAATTAAGTTTATGTAAATTTTTATTTTTTAATATAATTTTAATTTAGATCAATATAAATTTAGATACACTACTAGCGAATACTCTAATAATATTAGTTAAAGAATTAAAGATAAATATTTTGTCTAGAACAATTTCATTTTAAACTTTAGAGAAATGAAATACACAAGTTCTAAAATTAAATTCTAGATAGTTTATGAAGGTAATGATTAAATTTTATTAATCAAATTTGTTACTAGACATCTTTGTAGTGTTTAATTTATATTAAAATTATATATATATATATATATATATATATATATATATATATATATATATATATATATATATATATACATACATATATATATATACATATATATATATATATATATATATATATATATATATATATATATATATATATATATATATGTATATATTATTTTTTTTCTTTTATGAAATACTCTTAACATAGTCTAAAATTAATTGAACAGAGAAAATAATTATTTTACCTATTTTGTTTATAGTTAAAGAAGATCAAATTAAATAATTATCCTTTATGAATTAATTATGTGGACACTTGTTTTTATGTACATAATTTTCTTATGTGATTGTGTATGACGAGTGTAGATTTATTTATTTATTTACTTACGTATACTCTGCAACTGCAATATTCAATTACTTTTCAAAGAAAATGAATTCTCTTTTACTGAAATACTTTATTCTTATCATTGATAGATAGTAACAGATTCGTGAATGTTCTGAACATCTCTTTCTTGTGGTACTTTATTAACTGATTGGTCATGAATATCCAGCCAAAAGTGTAAAGGAATTGTTTACTTTTTTTATATATGAACAAAACTGGTATTCTTGTTTATTTGTTTATAATTTTTATAGTAAAAACGTGTTTAAAATTATAATAATTTTACTATTTAAAATAATTTCTCCAAAATTGTGTTTATGCTTTTTCTTTTAATTCAAAAAAAAAAATTGTAGAAAAATTTATAATATATAATTCTATATATTTAAAGTATATATATATTTCAATTTTAAGTTGTAAATAATAAACTTTCCAAACTCCTTAGAAAATGAAATATAAAATGTTACTATATTTTTAAAAATTAGACAAATTCTACCAATACCATTTGCTTACGTAACTGTTAAAAGTGGGACTGGTAGTACATGGTTTGTAAAAACAAAAGATATAACTGATTCATGCTTATCTAGAAGGTGAAGTCATGTAATTTAACATAAGGGAGTTATTTCATTTTTAAAAAGATCATATGAAAACTGATGAAGTTTAACATGTAATGAGATGTTTAAGAATATATAAAAAGTTCACATTATGTATTCTCAAAAATAACTTTTGTACCAAAATAAACTTATACTATTGCGAGCATATTCTATTAAGTTAACAACAAAAGGGATACTTTTTTTTTTCCTTTAACCAAATTTTCAAGGGCTTGGTCATGCTATACCTCCTTATTTTTAAAATATTTATTATTATTATTATATGATTGATTTTTTTTATTTAAATTGATAAAGGTCAATTTTAAATTAGTGTTTAAAGATCTATTTAGATCGACTCAAATTTTTTATACTACGTGAATAAAATATAGAATTTTTTGAATTTACATATATTAAATATATTTAATAACCAAGATAATAAATAAATTTATTGCTTTATTGACTAGAAGTTCCTCTTTTTTTTGGGGTATGTGAATAAGAGTTTCAATAAACTGACTCTTACTTTTGAGTCTTCTTACCAAAAATGCTTGTAATTTTTTAATACAATTTCATCATAATTTATTATAATTTTTTAAAATTACAAACATTTCTTTAATGATTATCTTAATAATATCATTATCAAGTTTCTTAAATTTTTAGTTATAATAATTTTTTTAAAAAATAATACTATAATTTAAAAATCTATTGAATATAAGTATCATTTAATCGCAAAAAAAAAAGAAAATAATTGTGTGCATGTGTGTGGTCTAGCGGTGAAATGTTTTGATAAGTTTGAATTCTAGATACAAATTGCTTATTAAAAAAAAATATATTCATATTGATAGTTCAATATATAAAAATACTAGTTAGTTTGCATTTTCATTAAAAAAATACTTTAACTTCAAAAGTTTAATTATTTTAATCAATATAAATGGGTACTATAAAAAATTATATACTTTTTAAGAAATATTAAAATTTTAAATTCATAAATTATATATATATATATATATATATATATATATATATATATATATATATATATATATATATATATATATATATATATATATATATATATATATATATATAATGAATACTATTTTAACAAATATTAAATTTATTAACTTTATCATCAATTTAAAAAATAAATAGATAATATTGATTACAATTAGTTTAAAATTAATTTAATTAATTATATTTTACCATAAAACATATGGAAATTATAATTATAATTGGTGCAAATGCCCTTGTGACTTTATGACTTTAGGTCTGTGTAATTGTTCGAGTCAAAGTATTTCTTATATTCATTTTAATATATTTAAGGGAGTGCTATAGAAGGGAGTGTCAATTATAACAATTGGGTTTAATAAGTAATTTGTATATAGTGGATTTCGAAATTTGTACTTCATAAATTACGTTAATTTGTTGACTATTTAATTTATTATAATTATAAAAAAATTAAATTATAAAAGTTATAATAATTTTAAAAAAATTATTATGATTTATAAAATCATTAAAAACCGACTCATAACTCGACATATCTTGGTTATTCTAGATAAATTATTTATTAACTTGAAGCTTTTCCTTTAACTTTTTTTTTTTGTAAGCAAGTTTCATTAAAGGAGAATGAAAATTCTCAAACTCGATTACAAATGGCCGAGCTAAAGACACTCGGAAAAAAGGAAAATTACACACCAAATGAAATTTAAGAGATATAAAACAAAGGGTTTTTACAAAACTCATAAAAATTACAATTGGTATGTGTAATATTCCCAATGAACGACCACCTCCAAAGCAACGTTTTAATGTTCCAAACGATATCCAAAACATTCCAATCTTCCTCTCTAAAAATGATACCGTTCCTTGTGCTCCATAAGCACCAAATCGTAGCTAACCAAACACATCCTTCTTTTCCTTTTTTAACCCTCTTTTTGATACAAAACCTACTCCATCTCATAAAACTATCCATGAGATCAACCATTCCCGCATCAATAAAATTAATCCAACCGGCCACCTCCTTCCACACAAGAGTGGCCACATGACAACCAATAAACAAATGATAGCAAGATTCGGAATTGACTCCACAAAAAACACAAGTAGAATCAATAGAATTAGAAAGAATACCTCTACGGAAGAGAGAATCTTTTGTAGGGATCTTCTCAAGAAAACATCTCCAACCAAAAGCTTTTATTTTGAGAGGTACTTTCATCTTCCAAATGAGACTAAAGGCCTTATCATTCTCATTGTCCGGCCCGTACGGAAAAGAAGAAGAGATAATAAAATCATAACAACTCTTTACCGAAAAAGAATTAACCGCTAAATCATTCCAAACCACCTTATCTTTCCCTTCCTTCTTCGGAGAAATAAAATTCAAGTAACCTTGAATCAAGACCCAATCCACAATTAAATCGGGGCTGTTCGGGGAAGCAATACCAAGATCTCCCCAAATCCAATCCTCTCCCACCCAACCACCCATGCCCCCCACCGAAACATCTTTCAAAAGAGACGCCGAAAATAAAGAAGGAAATATGTCCCGCAAACAAACATTAGACAACCAAGGAGAATGCCAAAAAGAAGTGGAAAAACCATTACCTAAAGAGAAAGAGACCTTGTTACCGAGAAAATCCTCATAATTTCCTTTGAATAATGAAGTAATGTCTCTCCACCAAAAAGACATAGATTTTGATTTTGATGCCCCACTCCTTCCAACTCTTTCCCCATTAGCCATAATCAAATTAATGTCTCCGTAACGGGCCTTCAAAACTTGGTAACACAAAGCCTTATCCTCTTCAAGAATCCTCCATCTCCATTTATTAAGGAGGGCCTCATTAAAAACACTCATACTTCTAAGACCAAGCCCACCTTTCTCAAGCGGTAAGCATAAAGTCTTCCAACTCACCCAGTGGATCTTATTATTACCCTCCGTCCCTCCCCAAAGAAAGTTACTTTGGATCCTAGTAATTTCTTTAATAATCCCTACCGGAGCTTTATAGAAAGAGAGAGTGAAAATAGCGAGGCTACTTAAGACGGATTTAAGAAGAGTTAAGCGACCACCAAAACTAAGAAAGCGCACCTTCCAAGAAGAAAGTCTTTTTTTTTAATTTGTTAACTAGAGGCCTCCATGATTCCAACCTCTTCGGGTTAGCGCCAATGGTGATACCAAGAAAAGTGAACAAATTTCCCTCCACCCTACAAGAGAGAAAAAAAGAAGCTAGATCCAAAAAATTAGAGTTAATATTAATCCCAATCAACTTGCTTTTGTGATAATTAATACCGAGACCCGAAACAATCTCAAACGCCCTCAACACCGATTTCAACGCCCGAATGTGATTCCAACTACCATCTCCTACCAACAAAGTGTCGTCCGCAAATTGGAGAATATCAATACTACATAATCTATTAATATCAAAACTTCTAAAATCCCCGTTCTCCACCGCTTTGTTCACCAACCCCTTAAGACCTTCCGCAACAATGACAAAAAGGAAAGGAGAGAGAGGGTCTCCTTGTCTCAAGCCCCTTTCAACCACAAACTCGTTAGTCGGACTACCATTCACTAAGACCGACATATGACTAGAGAAAATAATAGCCTCCATCCATTTCATCCATATTTCACCAAATCCCAATCTTCTAAGCATGTATCTAAGAAACTCCCAATTCACTTTATCATAAGCTTTTTCAAAGTCTACCTTAAAGAGAAGGCAACCTTTACCTTCTTTTTGAGCAAAATCTACCACCTCATTAGCCACCAACACACCATCTAACATTTGTCTTCCCGGAACGAATACGCTTTGACAAGGAGAAATAATGGTGCTTAGAATCTTCTTCAACCTACTAGCCAAAAGCTTCAACAAGGTTTTGTAAATCACACCTACAAGACAAATAGGCCTATAATCTTCCAATCCCAAAGGATTATTAGATTTAGGAATCAAAGTCAAGAAATAAGAAGTAATAGCTTTAGACAAGCAAGCCCCGGAGTAAAAATCATTAAAGCACTTTAAAAAGTCATCTTTAATAAACTTCCAACACTTCTTGATAAAGAAGAAAGAAAACCCATCCGGCCCCGGGCTCTTCGAACCATCACAATTCCAAACCGCCTCTTTTATCTCTTCCTCCATAAAAGGAACCTCTAAAGAGGATCTCTCAAGCAACCCCAACTTCTCAAAATGTAAACCATCCAACACCGGTCTATTGATCTCCGGTTCGACAAACTTCAAGGCAAAGAAATTCCTAACCTCCTCTTTCACATCCTCCACCGAAACCAAAACACCTCTATCCGAAATAAGCGGACCAATGTGGTTCCTCCTCCTCCTCTCCTTCATAATACTATGGAAGTATCTACTATTGGAATCTCCATCATTAATCCACTTAATTCTCGATTTTTGAATAAGCATGTTCTCTTTAATTTTGAGGTTCAACCAAAAATTACCACAAGCCTTCTCATAAGAAGCTAAGCCCTCAACCCCTCCAACATCGTCCTCAACCTCAATATTCATCACTCTAACATCTTCTTCAATCTCAAGTTTACCAAAAACCGAGCTATTCCACCATCTAAGCCTATCTTTAATAATACGAAGTTTTTCTTTAAGGATAAAGTCACCGCGACCATGAACTTCTATAGCTTTCCATTCCTATTCAACAAAATGGATGAACTCCTTGTTAGAAAACCACTCATTGTTGCATTTGAAAGGTTTCAGTCCCCAATCTTCCCGATCCACCACCAACCAAATAGGACTATGATCCGAAATATCTCTATTACCAATGAATTGGCCCACGGCTCCCCATTCTTGAATAATTTCCTTTAACTTGCTTGTGGCGGGGATTTTTTTTTTTGAGAATATTTGTTTTGCACTTCTCAGGAAATAATTTATTTGATCACTAAAAATTCTAAACTTTTACGTTCTTAAACATCTAGGAATATTTTTTAGAATTATTCGTTTATACTAATTGATTAATGATAGGTTTAAGTAGGGGTGACAAACGGGCATGCCTACCCTGTATAGGCCTTCTCCGCAAAAGCCCGCCAAAAAATAGGGTGGGATGGGGCAGACATATTTGAGAGTGCGGGTCTAAAATCTTGTCCAACTCCACAAAAAAGTGACGGCGGGGCAGGGGAAGGTCTGCGGGCATTGAACTTTTTAGGCCTAAAAATAGTAAAATTGTATGAAAAAGCTCATGCCCGCAAAAAAACGGGGCGAGGTAGGGCAGACACATTAAAGAGAGCGGGCCTAAAACCTTGACTGCCCTGCGAAAAAGTGTAGGCAAAACGGACTTTTCCCACGGGCTGGACTTGTTTTGCCACCCCTAGTTAGGGAGGGAAGAGAGAATATGGACAAATTTTACGAATAGTAGTGCCAATATTGCCTAAGTGTAATATCAAATTTTCCACACTAGATAATTAATTCATTAGAGATAGAAGTGTGCATGTCAAAATCCATCCAAATTAATTCATTATAGATATAACTTCTTATCCATCAGGGTCAGATATAACTTCTTATCCCAACACAATCTTCAGATGCTCAGCATGATCTTCATCTGATTTACAATACACTAGATTATAATTCATAAACACCACCATAATTTGATCTAAATAGAGATGAAAAAATCTATTCATGTATTCCATGAATACTCCAGGAGCATTCGATACACCGAAGGACATAACTGCATACTTATAATAGTTGTAACGGGTTCTGAATGCAGTCTTAAAAATAGCTTCCGCTTTCACCCAAATTTGATGGTATCCTGACGTTAGATCAATCTTGCTAATCAAACTCGCCCCTACTAGCTGATCCATAAGATCACCAATCCACGAAAGACAATATGCGTTCTAGATAGTAACTTTATTCAACTGCATATAATCCACACACAATCGCGTGCTTACATCTTTCTTCTTAACTAGTACCACTGGTGCTCCCCAAGGGGATACACTAGGCCTGATAAATTTCTTCTCTAATAGCTCTTCCAGTTGTTTCTTAATAACTCGCTCAATTCTGATGCGGAGATTCTATATGGGGCCATGGACATAGGCTTGGTACCTGGTACCTAGTCTATTGCAAATTCGACTTCATGTTGTGGTGGTAAATCACTAACATTATCAACTAAAAGTTCACAGAACTCACATACAACTAGAAGGTTAGTGATCAAAGTTTCGCTCTCAATTTTAAGGGAGGCTAGCATCACAAGCACCTGAGCATCTTGAAGGACATTTCAACTTGGTTGGAGGATATAAATCTCAAATCCTTACTCCTTTAAACTCATGGAACAACTTGTGCTGGTCATAAAAAGCTTGGTATCCGACCCCACGGGGTATCGATGTACAACTGAGGTGAAGCTTCATGCGCCCAAGTAGTCATGCCTAAGGAGAATTCTTCCAACTTGTGCATTTGTGCAGGTTTTTCCTGACTTTGTTGGCCTTCTTGTGGTTTGTGCATTTCAGGCCGGTAGACATCTTCATCTCTTTGCTCTTCTTAGTCTCTGGTTGGCTTAGATGCGGTGATGGTCTTGCGGATGGAATTTTTTGTTATTGGTAGCATAGGATTGATCTTTACATCATCTGTATGAACAAGTATGCCAGGTAACGTGCATAATTCAGTAATAATACAAAAGGCCCTCTAGTTGTGTAAGAAGAGTAAGCCATATATTTGATATTCCTCGCAATTAGTAGCCCCACATTTATCTGCTCGTCGTACATAATTTCCATGAGAGCATTCACCTCTTTATATTTAGCTAAGATTGTATGGACACATCCTTAAGTGTTTGAATTAAAATAAGGCAGATGCTTTAGGAATGGGCACATGTCTCTAATGTTAAGCTTAATGTGTTTACCCTGTGCTATCAATTATTATGCATATGGGTGGAAAAATTTAGCCAACATCATTTCTCCTTAATCCTCAGAAAGGTGATGATTTCTCTTATCTTGCACTCTACAATTGAGAGGTGCGGTGAGACGTAGAAGAGAATTTATAGCTCTAGAACAATAATCAATGATTTTACCTCGTACATAAGAAGTGTAATTGTCAAATGGGAGGTTGGCTGCATTTGCATAAAACTCGAAATCTATCGATTGATTTTCCTCTTTGACCAAGTGATTCAAGTATGTCCAACCCCTTGTGTAGCAACCTGCCCTAAAAATTAGACTTTAGAGTCGCCACCTATTCTACCAGGGCGAATAGGAAACCCTACGCAGTTAAGAGATTCTGGGTAAGTTATTATATTCGGGTCAAGGGGAGGTGTTAGGCACCCTTAACCCTTTCCTAAGGTTTTGAGTTTAAGGCAATGGTTTATGGCTAAAAGTGTTAAGGTTTATAGCTAAGGAAATGAATGGGGCGAAAAGTGAGATTTTGGGGAAGGGGACTCGCCTTGGTTATCCAAGTGCCTACGTAACTCCTTATGGAGGATCAGATTCAACGTAGTTCGGGGCAGGGTTGTACGCCTTAGAATTGATTATGAATGTATGAAGGCATTTTGAATTGCCTTATCGAAGTTATGAAAATCCGTAGTTTGCAAGGTATTTTGAATTACCATATCGCAGTGATGAAAATCCGTAGTTTGAAGATGAAAGAGTGTTTTAAGATTTGGCGTACAACCCTGATTTTAATTTGTTCTATTAATCGCAATGATCAATAGGTTTGATCACCATAATTAACAGATTAATAAGAATTGCTGGCAATTCTAATCGATAGATTCGATTATCACTTTTAGCAAATTGAATGTATTTTAGAATTATTTATTTTATCGTTACCCCTCATAATCAATAGATTCGATTAAAAATAGTAACGAATTGATGAAAAAGAAATGCTAATCATCGTAACCAATAAGATGGTTAAAACCTTTTAGCAAAATAAACCCTATTTGAATTTATTAATTAAATAATTAATTGATTATTAACCATCGCGACCGATTAATTTGGTCGAAACGAATAATAAATAAAATCCTAATATTTTGGCCAAATGGCCAGTGGGATTGGGCAAACCCTAATACTTTGATCACACACTCCTAGGGTTTTTTGTGATCTTTACCATTAAAGTTGATTAAATTAATTAAATCGAATAATTGAAATAATCGGGAAAATAATTCTAAATAATTATAGCCCTAATCCTAATTTATATTCTAATCCTAATTAAACAAATTAACTAAATCTAAATACAGTTAAGTAACCCTTAATCTAAGTAATCAAATAAATAAATAAGAAATAGAAAAACCTGGTTATGATCCTGTGTGGCGCTCCCTTGATGGTCCATGGTGTGCTTGCATTCTTGAGAGCGTTGGATCTGCATAGAAACAGATCCAATGGCCATACGCTGAGGTCCTACTGTGGGCATTCCTTGATTGTGCACGCTGGAAGATGAAGGAAATAATAGCAAAAAAATATAATACAGACCTAGGGATCGAACCCAGGTCATTATATTAACATAAATCTCTCCTTTGCCAATCATGCTGCGCTTTATCAATCATACATATAATACACAACGTTAAATAAATATCAACATGTGCTCTGAATGGTTAAGTCAAATACAAACCCAGACGTGGGCCCCTGGGAATTTGTCTGGCGAATCAAACGCGGAGAGAGAAGGTAGACATCTTTGACCAACCATCCAGAAAAAGCCAGGTGCGCAGGGGGAGGACATATATTTTGACCCACGAATCATGCATAGCCACACGTGCTCTGCCTGATCCCTGCATCTGCGAACCACCACACACGGCGGTTTCCGCCTTCGTCTCCGGTGGCCTCTTTGGCCAAAACCTGCAAATTAAGTCAAACGAAAGACAAAAACACCCAGATCCACTAAATTCGACGCTGCGAATTCAGTGGTGCGATTAGTTATGATTAATAATGCCTCTAACTATGATAACGAGACTTCACCATTATTAAACCCTAACAATGGTGTTTATCGATTCAAAGCCCAAATCTCACATGTGCTACGTTAACCTTGCTCCAATCACACTCCTGAACACGAATATGCACACTAAATCAAATAGAAAAGAATAATTCAATGGAATCGACACATGAGAACCTTAACTCCGGTGGAGCTTGATCAACGCGTTCTGGGCGTGTTTCTTCTTGGCACAGGGTATGGTTGGATCCTCTTGAACCTCAGGAGAATGATGGAACGCTTAATATTGATCGTGGAACGCTGGAACTTGCAATTCGATGGTGCAAGTTTCTCTTCACAATTTGAACCTCAAACCATAGTTTCTTGGTTGCTTTTTTTGTCCCCCTGGGGTCTACACATGTTGTGAGTATATATGAGAGTGTATTAGGGCTACCAATGGGCTTGGACCTTAGGTTTTTGGAGAGAGTGAAATTTGATTGAAAAATCATATTAATCCTTTCTAAATTTGGTTAATCTCTCTCCAAATCATATAGCAACGAATTTGGACACTCCTTGGATATTTCTTGGGCCCTCAAACAATCATAAATCAAGCCATTCCATTTAATCCATTTGTTTTGTATTTTATTTAGTATTTAAATGAATAAAAATCCAAATAAATGCAAATAAATAATAAATAAAATCATAAAAGGGTGAGGATGGATTTAGAGGTCTCATACAAGGTCATGAACATGTTTGAAGTGAAAATCTTAGGCCCATTAATCAAGAAATCCAAAATTCATCATTAAGGGTTTCATGTATTTCTTGAAATTTGGCCAACTTGTACACCTTGTATCTCTTTCAATTTTGATCCTATAGAGGTTTTATAGGACTTTTTAGAAAGCTTAAAGAGTCCTCTAAATACTCCTTTTGGTTTCATCTCCATTGAAGCTTCCATTCTCATGTTATGGGCTTTTGAAAAAGATGACCTTTTAATGACCTTTTTGGAGGATCTGTAATGTATTAGACTATATCTCTTAAATGATGCATTTGTAGCCTTGTCATGTGAGAGACAAAGTTGTAGAGAACTCAATTTCCTTCAAAATAGGCTTTGGTTGGGAAATTTTTGATACTCCATGTGAAAGTTATGGCCAGTCAAAGTTGAGTTGACTTTCTAGTTATTAACCCTAATTTGAACCTTTGACTTTGTTCATTTCTGAGTTTTTATTAATGAATCATGATCAACTTTTGATCAAATGATGTATATAACTTCAAATACTTGATGTTGACCAAAAGTCTTGATGTTTGACTGTATTTTAACTATAGTTGACTTTTAGGTCAAACTAGTCGACTGTGGATCATCTGAACATTTGAATGAGCAATCCTTGGATTTGAAGCTTGACTTTTGACATGGAGATACCTTGAACCCTAATAAACCATGTGAAATCCATCGTAACCCTTGATACATCCTTTCTCTTTAGCAAATCCAAAACCCTAACTTGAGGACCTTTTGATTAGGAGAGAGTGACTTGAGTTTAACCATTGAGCCTTGAACCCTTGAAGATGAAATGAGATGGGCAAATTTTGGGGTATGACAGCTGCCCCTGTTCAATCTTCTTGAACCTGAAGAGTCAGATAGGCACGTCTGCCTATCGTGATCTAAAGGTAGAAGATGATTGAACACTGAAGTGCCCCGAAATTTGCATTAGCTGATGCTAGCCAGGGTATTATGAGGAATAAGCTTAGAGATGACATTTCCAGGAGACCATAACCAACGGGATGAGATTGTGATAATAATATTTCGTGTTAGCATGAATCCCATCCTGAATTGTAAAGTTAGCTTGATGCAATGTTATGATGCATGTAATGTATGATGCCGTGAGCTTCTCAAAATAAATGAGAGCAATGTATGTATATGCACTATGAATGAGGTATGTAATTGGATGATGCATGATTGTTAGCTATGTTAGTTGAAGTATGTTAGTAACCTTGGAAAAGAAGAAGAAATAAAACCCTTGTTTGTTAACGGTGAAGTTTTGAAGAAGATCACCGTCGAGGGACTAACGTGATGAATAAACCCAATTAAGGAACCCTTTGAAAAACCCTGTTGTAAAACCCTTTGTAGATCATTATCGTAAAACCCCTTTGTAAAACCCTTTGTAAAACCCTTTGTAGTTTTGACGGAGATCACTGCCGAGGGACTAACGTGATGAATAAACCCAATTGAGGAACCCTTTGTAAAACCCTGTTGTAAAACCCTTTATAAAACCCCTTGTAAAACTCTTTGTAGTTTTGAAGAAGATCACTGCCGAAGGACTAACATGATGAATAAACCTAATTGAGGAACCCTTTGTAAATCCCTTTGTAAAACCCTTTGTAAAATCCTTTGTAAAATAGTTCACTTGCCACGCCAGCTTACCTACACCAAAGTTCCTGGAAAGGACGAGAGATGTATGGACACCACTATGTGGTTAAAGTGCATTAGTGACTCCGTATAACAATCTGTGATCAGGGAAAATAAATGCCTATATGCTTCCGGAGATGATATTAATTAGCGAGAAGATTTGAAGGAGATCAATGCCGAGGGACTAACGTGATAAATAAATGTAGCTAGCAATAGCGAGGGCTCGCCGTTTTTTGTGTAGAAGATAATTAACTTACTATAGTGCTAGCAAGATTTTGTAGTTTGTAAATACCCCACTTACTATAGTTCTAGTAAGTCTTCGTAGTTGGTGTAACCCACTTACTATAGTTCTAGTAAGTCTTCGTAGTTATCTTGGACGAGAGAGGGATTACTTGTTATGGTTCTAACAAGTTTACCTGCGTAAAGGAGTCACTTGCTATGGTTCTAGCAAGCTTACCTGCACCAAAGGAATCACTTGCCATAGTTCTGACAAGCTTACCTGCACCGATAGGGATCACTTTGCCATAGTTCTGACAAGTTTACCTGCACCAATAGGGATCACTTTGCCATAGTTCCGACAAACTTACCTGCACCAATAGTGATTACTTGCCATGGTTCTAACAAGATTACCTGCACCAATAGGAATCATTTGCTATAGTTCTAGCAAACTTACCTGCACCAATAGGGATCACTTGCCATGGTTTTGACAAGCTTACCTGCACCAATAGGAATCATTTGCTATAGTTCTAGCAAACTTACCTGCACCAATAGGGATCACTCGCCATGGTTTTGACAAGCTTACCTGCACTAATAGGAATCATTTGCTACAGTTCTAGAAAACTTACCTGCACCAATAGGGATCACTCGCCATAGTTCTGACAAGTTTACCTGCACCAATAGGAATCATTTGCTACAGTTCTAGCAAACTTACCTGCACCAATAGGGATCACTCGTCATAGTTCTGACAAGCTTACCTGCATAAATTTCTTTGACATATCCGCAGAATTTAGAAATATGAGAGCCAGAGACCTGGCGTTGTATATGCTCTCTGTACCAAGTTAGCGTGCGAGGCGTAGTGTGTAAAGCGTAGCGTGTAAAGCGTAGTGTGTGAGGCATAGTGTGTAAAGCGTAGCGTGTGAAGCGTAGTGTGTAAAGCGTAGTGTGTGAAGCATAGTGTGTACATGCCTATGATCCTGACGTTTGTATCATGTAGATGTCTTATGATGTTGACTCGAATGCTTATGCTGATGCATATGTATATATGCTAATGCTGATGCAATTCCAAGATTTTTATCTCCTTAAGCCCATTGAACCTGTTTAACCCATGTTTGCCCCTATACCACGGCTATGCTTATGCTGTTTTGGTAATGTTTATGTATGTGAATAATGCTTATGTATATGTTGATTGATGTAACGAGTGGAACGAAATAATGTCTTCTATAAGACTACCTGAAAAGGTTTCTGGAATGGATATGAAAATTTGTCTTAAAGAAGACTACCTCAAAAGGTTCTTAGAAAGGATAAAATTTGTCTTAAAGAAGACTACCTGGAAAGGCTGAAAGATGTCTTAAAAGACTACTTAAAAAGGTTCTCGGAAAGGACGATGAATGTCTTAGAAAAGACTACCTAGAAAGGTTCTTAGAAAAAGAATGTCTTAAAGAAGACTACCTGAAGAGGTTCCTGGAAAGGATGACAATTCGTCTTAAAGAAGACTACCTGAAAAGGTTCCTAGAAAGGGTCGTGAGATTTGTCTTAAAGAAGACTACCTAAAAAAGGTGTGGTGTAATGTATCAACCAATGTATGTAATGCATGACTTATGTATATTTGCATGATGCTCCAATAATAGGTAGTTGATGACCAAAACATATAAGGTTGCTAGTCTTGTAAGGTTGGGTGGGGTGTGATGCTAGCGCGACTTCCCAATACCTGCTTTTGAATTTTGAAGATCGTAGTTAGGATAAAGATTTGTTCGAGGTTGTAAAGTGTGAGGATGCCTTTTCCCTTTTGTGGTGTGTCTTGCCCCGGTTTGGCTTTTTGAACTACTCTACGCCTTTTGCTTTTCGCAATTCTTCACACCTTTTGTAAGTATCAGATATGCCTAAGAGGGGGGGGGGGGTGAATTAGGTTTTCAAAAAATAATCGGTTTTATGAGAATACTTCTAATAATTTTTGATTAAGTGTTTGAAGGTTGTTGAATGGTTCTTTTCTTTTCTTGGTAATAGTGATGAAAGCGATAAAATGCGGAAAGGTAAAGAACGTAAGGATATATACTGGTTTCCCTCACAATCCGAGAGTACTCCAGTCCCCTTTCAAACACGAAAGAGATTTCACTATAGTTAGAATTATTGTACAAGCCTATGCTTACTATCTAACCTATAGGGTGATCAAAGGTTCTTAACACATTTAAGATCAAACAACACTAATGTGAATGAAGAACAATCCTCTTCAAACACAACACTTACTTCCAACAATCCTGGATAGTAAGGAGAAATAATCTTTTGAATTTATACAAGAGTTTATGATGAAAGATGGAGAGCAATATCAATCTTAGATTGATCTTCTTCTTCAAGTAAATAATTCTCAATAAATATATAAGTGTTCACAAATGAATGTATGAAACTTGTAAAGATTTCTCAATGAAAATGTGTATGATAAGTTTCACCAAAAATTCTGGTTTATATGAACACTTGATGATTTTGAAAGATGGAGAATTTTAATGCTTATGAATTGTTAATGAAGAAGGTGATTTATGAATATGAAAGTTGCAGAATATATAGTGTCTAAAACACCCTTTGGAAAGGTTATATTTCCATGAAACAATGCAATGGTTATGTGAAAATAATACAATTTCGTTTGGGTTCAATTATGCAAGAAAAAGACACATTGGTTCAGTAGGAACCGGTTCCTGCCTGGGACAACCCGGTTCCTGCTGAACGTTACAACAGAAATTTGAAATTTAACACATGGGAACCGGTTCCCAAAGGGGTACAACCCGGTTCCTAGTAGTAAAAACCAGAGCCAGAGATTTGCAGAATGCTGGAACCCGGTTCCCAGCTAGGGAGGAACCGGTTCCTGGAACCTTTCCTTAGAATTTTGCGTTTGAAAAAGGTTTCAAATGTTTACTAAGGTATGAAACTTTTATAGTATGATATGAAATGCATGTGGAATATATTTGTGAACATTTATATATCAAAGTGAGAATTATTTATACCTTTGACGCTTTAGCTTGATTTAAATCTTCACAATTCTTCAAGACTTGAAATGGTGTGAATTTGCAAAAGCTTGATATTCTTTTTGCACATCCTTTATGAAGGTTTGATATCCAAATTGTCTTCATCAAAACCAAGTATGATTGAGAAGCTTGCAATTACATTCTCCCCCTTTTTGATGATGACAACTAAGTCTTGAAATGTCTTTGAAAAGTTGTTTTGTGCTTGAAATTTGTTGAACAATGCAAGGCTCCCCCTATGTCAGTGACTCACCCTAAATCCATGATTTCTCTTTGGTAAATGGAGTGAGTTCATTTGATGCTTTTAGTTATGGCCTGCATTTTCTTTGAAAACAAAACAACAACAAAACATGCATATTCTTCTCCCCCTTTGTTATTATCAAAAAGGATGGGGAAAAAGAGAAATAGATATGAAACTTAAACATAACACATACACATTATCACAACAAATATAGTTTAAACACGACAATGAGTACGAAACAATACGGAGTTTAAACGATTACAACACAAAAACAAATACTTAGTCTTAAACATAACAAGGCATAAAGAACACATTGTCTAGAGGAACATAAACATATAAAGAACAATAAAAAAAACATAACATAGAAATGTAACAATTATTAGTCACTTTCATTCATGTTCCCTTCATCATCTCCACTTCCATTCCCATCATCTTGGTCTTCTTCCTCTTCACTTGCTTCCACTTATTCATAGTGTGCCAAGATGCGTCTTTGAGTTCGTTGAATCTCACGGATTTGCCTTCTCATAAGACCATGTTCAAAGTTGTTTTCCTGTTGGTTGTTGTCGATGGAGGTTTGGATTGAGCAAAGTTTGTTGAACATCATCTCCATGGTATATCCACCTTCGGGAGGTTGAGGAACACTGGGAACGGTTGGCTCAAAATCTACCTTGTAGAAGAATTTTCCTTCTCTATCCGTTACAATTCCGGTATTTTTGAGCGCGGTTGTGGAGGATATTGCACATTCTTGTTCATCCATGGTTTTCTTAGGTTCCCTTTGAAGAAGGACACCGGCATGCCTAACAATGTGAGAGATAGCTCTTGCATACGGTAAACCACCCTTAAGAGAAGCCATGAGTTGCATGTGACGTATTATGGAGAGAGCCCAATTTACCTCAATACCACGAGTCAAAGCAACCAAAACCATTAATTCAAATTCATTAACACGATAATGGTTAGATTTTTTCGGAAATAAAACATATCCAATGATAAGATGTAGCATCCTATCACTAACCGATAAGCTTGAACCAAACATGTTGTATTTTGTGGCAAGTTGTTGTCGAACCGTATCACGTTGAGTTGGTCGACACATATTAACAAAAACTTCAACCTTACTATAAGGTTGTCAATCTTCCGGAATATTACCTTGAATGAGCACTAAACCTTCATAGAGAATTCCTAACAATTTTCCAAATTCTTCAACATCTAAACATATATCTTTTCTAGACACTTCATAGGTTAAAATAAAATCATCAAATTCATCTGTAACAATCTTAAGGTTATGATAAAACTCCCTAACCAGATCCGGATAATATTCACCATGGCCACTCACAAAATTAGCGACACCGACATTAGCTAGCCTAGCAGGTAAATTGAAGCTATGAGTTGGAAAATCATGAAGTTTACCGTACTTTGCCGGAAGGAGATTCTGATTACGGATGTTGAAAGTGATTCTCCGACTCTTGACCGTTGGAGGAAGCTCTTGAGGTTCTTCACTAGTTTCACCAACCTTGTTCTTCCCTTTTGCATTCCTCGTTGCTCTTGGTGCCATGGTTGAAGGAGGATTTTGAGAGTTAGGGTTTAGGTTTGGGATTTTCGGATTTGGAGAGATGAGGAATATTTGAGTGATATAAGTGAAGGAATGGAGGTTTATATGGAGGTTTGAGGTAGTGGGTAATAAAAATTTGTTGATAAAAGTGAGATAGTGGAGCTTTTATGAGGTTTGACAATGGAGGTGGAAGGGTTTTTGGAGAAGATGAAGATGAGTGAATGTGTTGAGTGAGAGTAAATGTGTGGTTTAAGAGACATAATATATATTTATGTGTAACAAATAATAAAATAAAAGGAACAAAAAATACAAGAGCCACACAAAAACACACGTGACAGCCAAAAAAGAAAAACAAAATCTGCTGAACAAGTACGCAGGAACCGGTTCCTCCCTACATGGAATCCGGTTCCTGAGACACAGAAAAAAAATGCCTCTGGAATTTAATATGGGGAACCGGTTCCTCCCTACACGGGAACCAGGTTTCCAGACAGAAAATGCCCAAAAACTTGTTTTTATGAAAGATAAAGCATATATAACACATATTTATATCAAGACATAATACACAAACATAAATAAGCAATTTTTGACACACATGAATTTATTAGAGATGTGTAACTTTGATTTATGGTAATGAAGAAAACAATTAAATATCACCTTCATCTAAAATTCCAAGCTATCGTCGAATTTTGTAAAACGATTCTTTTGGAAGAGGCTTGGTGAAGATATCTGCAAGTTGGTTATGAGTATCCATAAAGGTTACTTCGACATCTCCTTGAAGGACATGGTCTCAGAGAAAATGATGTCGAATGTCTATGTGTTTGGTTCTTGAATGCATGACCGGATTTTTTGTGATATTAATTGCACTTGTGTTGTCGCATCGAAGAGGAATGCATCCGAGATCTAGTCCGAAGTCACGAAGTTGTTGCTTAAGCCAAAGAATTTGTGCACAACAACTACCTGCTGCTATGTATTCTGCTTCGGCCGTGCTAAGAGCAACACATGCTTGCTTTTTACAAGCCCATGATACTAATGCATTCCCAAGAACGTGACAAGTTCCACTTGTGCTTTTACGATCAGTTTTGCAACCTGCATAATCCGCGTCAGAATAACCAATTAAATTGCAAACACTAACTTTAGGATACCATAGGCCAACGTTGGTCGTTCCTTTGAGATACTTCATGATTCTTTTAACCGCCATGAAATGTGATTCCTTTGGATTTTCTTGAAAGCGAGCACAAAGACAAACACTGAACATTATATCAGGACGGCTTGCCGTCAAATACAATAAAGAACCAATCATACCTCGATACTTAGTAATATCAATTGGAGTACCGGATTCATCTTGATTAACATATGTACCAGAGCCCATTGGAGTATTCATTGCTTTACAATTATCCATATCAAACTTCTTCAACAATTCTTTACAATATTTGGATTGGTTGATAAAGATTCCATCTTTGAGTTGCTTAATTTGTAATCCAAGAAAGTAGTTCATCTTTCCCATCATAGACATCTCGAATTCTCCTTGCATCATCACTGAGAATTCCTCACACATTTCTTTGTTAGTCGATCCAAAAATGATATCATTAATATAGACTTGAACCAATAAAGTGTTACTTTTGATTTTCTTAATGAACAAAGTTTTATCAACCTTACCCTTTTCACACAAAAAATTGCTAAGTCTATCATACCATGCTCTTGGTGCTTGCTTTAAGCCATAAAGAGCCTTTATCAACTTAAAGACATGTGAAGGATTTTTGAAGTCTTCAAATCCCGGGGGTTGTTTGACATAGACTTCTTCATTGATGTAGCCATTCAAGAATGCGCTTTTGACGTCCATTTGATAAAGCTGAAAATTTAATGAACATGCATAAGCAAGTAAGAGGCGAATAGCTTCTAACCTTGCAACCGGAGAGAATGTTTCTTCAAAGTAGATTCCTTCTTCTTGATTGTAACCTTGGGCCACCAATCTTGCTTTGTTTCAAACAATTATACCATTCTCATCAAGCTTGTTCTTAAACACCCATCGGGTACCTATGATGTGTTTATCACTTGGTCTAGGAACAAGTTCCCAAACTTGATTTCTCTCGAATTGATTTAATTCTTCTTGCATTGCATTTATCCATTAATCTTCTCCTAAGGCTTCATCAAATTTAGAAGGTTCAATTTGAGAAACAAAAGCCATGTGTAAGCAAGCATCTTTGAGATTTAATCTGGTTGAAACTCCTTGGCTAATATCACCAATAACTTTATCAATAGGATGGTCTCTATGAGTTCTCCATTCTTTTGGTAGATCATTGGTGTTTGATTCTTGTTGTACACTTTCTTGTTGAATTTACGGTGCCTTCACAATTGTATCATTTAAAAGTTCTTCTGGGGGTAAATCTAAAGGATCATCATCATCGCAAACAACTATTTCCTCCTTAGAGGTGTTAGTCTCATCAAAGGATAAATGCATGGATTCTTCAATAGTTAAAGTTCTTTTATTATAAATTCTATATGCTTTACTAGAAAGAGAATAACCAAGAAATATACCTTCGTCGAATTTCTCATCAAACTTACCAAGATTGTCTTTGTCATTGTTAAGAACAAAGCACTTGCATCCAAAAATGTCAAAGTGAGCAATGTTTGGCTTTCTTCCTTTGAAGAGTTCATATGGAGTTTTCTTTAAGATAGGTCTAATGATTACTCGATTTCCAACATAACATGTTGTGCTAACCACATCCACCCAAAAGTATTTAGGAAGATTTGCATCACTAAGCATCGTTCTTACAAGTTCCACTAGAAACCTATTCTTTCTTTCAACTACTCCATTTTGTTGTGGAGTTCTTGGTGCTGAAAAATTATGAGAGATACCATGTTCTTCACAAAATTCTTCAAATGATGCATTTTGAAATTCTCCACCATGATCACTTCTTATGGATACAATCTTTAGTGACTTTTCATTTTGGATTTGTTTTGCATACTTCTTAAAGGCTTTAAAAGCATCACTTTTCTGCACAAGAAACAAAGTCCAAGAATATCTAGAAAAATAATCAACAATAACTAAAGCGTATACATTACCTCCAAAGCTTCTTGTCCTTGATGGACCAAATAAATCCATATGCAACAATTGTAGTGGTCTTGTTGTAGACACTACATTCTTTGGTTTGAAAGATGATTTGGTTTGTTTTCCCTTTTGACAAGCATCACATAATTTATCTTTGACAAACTTTATCTTAGGTAAGCCAATAACAAGATCATGTTTGGTTAACTTATTTAAATGATCCATATGGATATGGGCTGCTCTTTTATGCCATAACCATGAATCATTATTATTGTTTACCAAAAGACATTTTACTTTCAAAGATAAATCATTTAAAGAAATCATAAAAATGTTATTAATTCTTGTACCTTTGAGTTTTACCTCATTGGTGACTTCATCAATGATCAAGCATTCCTATTTAGTAAATTTGATCTTGAAGCCTTTGTCACAAAGTTGGCTAATGCTAAGAAGATTATGCTTTAGTCCTTCAACATAAAGAACATCTTCAATGGATGTGAAAGGTGGTGCACCAACTTTGCCTTTGCCAAGGATCCTTCCCTTATTGTTATCTCCATAAGTGACAAAACCCTTGGCCTTTAGCCTTAGATCTGAAAATTGGTTTAGGTCTCCCGTCATATGCTTTGAACAACCACTATCTAGATACCATAGGTTTGAAGTGGTCTTCAAGCAAGCCTACAAAACAAATTAAGTTTTGTTAGGTACCCAAGTGGCTTTGGGTCCATCATAGTTAGTTCCTTTCTTAACCCACACATAATGCCCACTTGGTACACTGAAGTTTCTTACATAGAAAGCATTGGGTGTGTGACCAATAATATCACAACAAAAACAAGTAGGTTCAAAGTTACTTCTATATCTAGGAGGATAAGATTTCTTCTTAACAAAGTTCTTCCTTTTAGGATAATGTTGCATTATTTTAGACTTGTTCACTTTCTCTTGAATTGGTTGGTTACTAGCCTTGACAAAGATAGTCTTGTTGGAACTTGGTTGATCAAATTTTGAAAAGCCAAGTCCACTTTTATCATTGGAGTATCTTTGTGTGCTAAGAACATTTTCCAATCCAATTTGTCCCTTTTCATATCTTTCTAAAACACGTTTTAATTGAACAACTTGGAAGGAAAGTGATTCACAATTCTTGCATGCAACATTATCTTTTTGAACACTAATCATTTTTTCTTTTTCATCTTTATGTTCTTCTTCAATCATTTTAAACTTTTCTTCTAAAGATGATATTATTTTCTTTTGAGATGAGATAGTTTTATAGAGAATTTTGCACTCTTTTAATAACTCATATGTCATACCCTAATTTTGACCCCCCCTGAGATGTCATACCTCCAAACATCTCATCAAACTCAAGATAGGTACTCGGAGCAGTCACCTATTCATCTGATACTTAATCGAGGATGTTCAAAGATAGAAGAGCTCAGGCAAAGGATCAATCAACAAGAGAATAACCTCTAATACAATCACATGACTCAAATGATTCATTCATTTGCTTATGATTGATTAGACACCAGTCATCAAGACTCAGGTTTGCTTAGTTCACTAATCTAGGGTTTTGAGCTCATCAAGGACTGCAATTAGGGACCACATTTGGGAAATCCTAAAAGGCTCTAGGGCTTCACTCAAAGGCTTCAATTATCCTCAAATGATCCATATGACAACATCCATTGGGCATTGTACTTCAATTCAAGATCTACAGTCATCAATCCCACCTGGTCGACAATTTGGGTTTTTGACCTAATTTACCTGGACAGTTGACTTTTTATCAAGACATGGGTCCATAACTCAAAACATGACTCAAAAGCTTTTAGTACCTCAATATAATCCATTCATATCATCCATTTGAGGAGGAGAGCTTGATTCAACATAAAAGTCCAAAATTTCACTTCATCTGGAAAAAGTCAACTGTACAAAGATCACCTTTGACTTTTAAGGTTTTTGGTCAAACCATGACTTTAAGGACCAATATCATCAATATATGATTATTGAAGTCATTTGGCCAAAGAAAATCAAGAAAAATCATCAAGGATCAAAAAGTCAACAAAAAGTCAAACTAGTGCATTTTGACCTAGTTCATGGATCTCAAAATTTCACCTACACAACTCTAAAAACTTCCAACATGAAAGTTGTAGATCTCGTCAAATAAAACAATTTCTTACATAGCAAATTTTTTCAAGAGATCAATCATTTGAGAGATTTAGGCTTTGGAAGTTATAGGTCATAAAAACCCAAATGATTCTGAAGAAACCCCAAACTAATGAATTGAATTACATGTTAAGAGCTTTCCAAATTGTGCTCAACCTTCTCCAAATTCATTTTGAGCTAGGAGTTATGCTTGTTCAAAGTTGGCCTCATGAAGTGAAATTATAGGTCATGTACCATTTTGAAACTTTGCAAAATTGTGCAAATAACTTCACCAATGGATGATACACGACCCATAACACATAAGAAAAGATGCCATGCATTTATTTTCACCATGGCATGAGGATTGGAGAATATTCCCAAAAAACAAGAACATGTGATTATGTAATGATTACATTTAGGAATTTATGGCAAATGGATGAATCACCAAAGGAATCTTCTCACCAACCAATTGGATCACACTCTGCATCAAAAATGTTCCCTAAGATCACAAGAGATCAATGGATAGGGAGCTAGCTCAAAAATGCAATGATCACATCTTGATATTCTTTGAATTTCTTCATGCTTAAGAAACCAAACTTACTTCACTAAGCAAGCTCTCTACATCTAAATGCTCTGAACCTTTTGCCTATAAATAGAAGTGTCATCCTTCATATTAATCACACCAAAGCAACAAAAATCTTGCTTTCTCTCTTCTCCCTTCATACTTAGGTTTTTCAAAGGTTCTTTGGCAAGAAGACTCGGATTCTTCAAACCAAAGCTCTTCCTTTGAAAGTAAGTATTCAAACACATCAAAGGAGGTATTTAGAGGTGATCCAAACACCTGGAACACCTATATACGTGGAGGATCATCATCTTCACCTCTCACTTGGAGCCATATCATTTGGGGTCGAGCAAGGAGTTCTGGGGAGTTCAAACCCAAACTAAGCATCTCAACACCTTCTTGGGGGATCACTGAAGCTTTTGGGATCATTATAACAACTCTGTAGCACCCTTTGATCAGAGCTCGATCTTTATTTCAGAGGTAAGTTTCATAAACTTCAAACTCTATGATTCCTATTTCATAAATCAAAACTTGTTATACCAACAAGTTTCTGCACCTGAGAGGATCATTAACCCTCAATCAATTTCATCATATCATGCATATATAGTATTTCATGTTAAAATTCAGTTTTAGGGTTCTTAGTGTTCCTGCGTGTGAATTTTGAATTATACTGAAAATAAATAAAATCAAAGGATACCATCATGATCCTTGTTCAAAAACGAGCAAAATCCCTGTTTACATCATTAAGTTTGGTTGAGAAACGAAGGAGATAGCAAATTCAAAAATCTAAAGCTTGAGGTTGAAGATGAAGATGGTGGCGCCATTTTTCAAATTTCCCAGGATTGAGTTTATTTTATTTTGAATGATGGGTGTGTAACTTACGAATTCATCGTAGTGTCCTAA
Source organism: Vicia villosa (assembly GCF_029867415.1). Classification (NCBI taxonomy): domain Eukaryota; kingdom Viridiplantae; phylum Streptophyta; class Magnoliopsida; order Fabales; family Fabaceae; genus Vicia; species Vicia villosa. The sequence goes on from NW_026705586.1 coordinate 107,302, forward strand.
TGGTTACAGCGCGCGTCCAAACTCTTGCCATGCCTTAGGTCTGGGGTTCGATCCTCCCCTCAGACCTTTTGTTTCATTTTATTTTTTTCACTCATTTATGAACTTGTTTTGTAATATAATGACTTGGAGGTATTCACATAACAAGCTGCGCGCCTGGTCCAGATGGTAAGTGTTTTAGCTGGTAACCTAGAGGGCGTGAGTTCAAGCCCTTTAGGAGACAAAACCTATTTTTTTAGCTCTTTTCTCATTCAATTTCTTCACAACTTCAACTAATTAATTCACCTATCAAATTAAATCATTTTCACTTAATTTTTCATACATTTCTTATTTAATATAGCTATTTTAAGAATATCCAAAAAGTCACAAAAAAATATATTATTTCAATATATTTTAATTAGGTTTAAAATCATATGTTTTAAGTATGTTTCAATACTTTAAAAAAATATAGTTTTCATTTGATTTTCAAAACTTAATCTCTTGCACCTATTTATTGTGATAAAACCCTAATCATTTAGGTCTTAATTAGATAAAGGCTTTGCCTTTATCATAATTAAGTTGATTTTTGTCAATTTTCAAAAACTGTATTTACAAAATCTTCTCTCTGTTTTCAAAACATTCTTCTGGTATTTGAAGAGCATTATTCCCGGTGAAACTCTTCAGATACCTATGTGACCTATGTCCATCCTCACTTCTTCTGTTTTCAAAAACCTTTAACTGTTTATAATAAATATTCAACTGTTATCAATAAACAATCAACTGCTGGTAAGGCTTTGTACATACATCTTCAAAGGCCTCCACTCCATCCAGGTTAGGCTTTACAAGCTTTCAATTTACAGTCTTCATTTAAATTACTGTCAAATATAAACTGTTTATGTATTGTTTAGAACTACGTCTGAGTGCAACCTTAGGACAGTTAAACTATATATATATATATTATAGGACTATGGCCTAGGATTGAGAATGTCTTCCCGGTGAAGGCTCTTTCCTAATTAGAGATCTTTAGTTCAAACCTCAAGATGAATTATTCCCGGTGAAACATCTAGAAAAAAGCCTTAGAACCAAAATAGGATACATCCACCCAAGAGGAATTATTCCCGGTGAAACCTCTTACCCATTTGCTTAGAGCCAAAATAAGTTCAAAAGCACCTATGTAACACCCCTTACTAACCCCGCGGCAATTTAAAACAATTATTCAGAGTACATGAAATAAGGGTGCCACAATTCATAATAAATAAACATCATTCAGTCATGTCATGCATTCACTGAGGTAATCATGATAAATTAAAACGTTTCATGTTAACACAGCGGAAATTTATCAAAAATAGACTAAGTTTAACATCTTTAAAACTTATCCTTCAAAACATCAAAACATAACTAGAGTCTTAATCATAAACTCTAAACAATCGCGTCCCCAGTGTTACAACTATCAGAGCATGACACCTGACGCTACTAAAACACTGACTCATGAGCTAATCCTCACCGAGTCGAACAACCGCTATCCTCAATCTGAAAATGACAACATGTAAGGGTGAGTCTCATCATAATTAACAAATGTTATAAGGTTATAAAGCAATAACACATCACAGTTGCATCATTCACCCAATTGTTTCATAAACAGACATTCAAAACAAGTCAAACAACAATCAACACATCATCAACATTTACAACACTGGAATACATCCAATCATGTTATAAATTATGCATATGTATGAAATGACACTATGCATGTGGTACCAACATCATCAAATGGGAATAACCCATGACCGATCCAACATCATTCAAGATACGGCCCTGCCAGCACAGATTCCACACAATGGGAATCATGCCCTTCACTGATCCAACACACCCTTATGGATACAGTATCATCAATGAACATGAATGAATGCAACATATACAACATACTTATACCATCATCATCATCATCAACATCATCATCATCATTCAAGTATGTTCATATATATTAACATCATTCAATCACAATTCCATCATCATCATATACAAAACATACACGTATTTGCACCAATCATCATACTCAATAAGAATAGCATACATGTATCTTCATCATTCTAAAAAACCAATCAATCATCATCATATAGATTATTCTATATGGTTCGTTTAGCTCGAAACGGCGCATCAAACGGACCAACAGTTAAAAAGTTATGCATCTTTGAACTTTTAAAATATCTCAAAACATCAACAGCACGCGGCGCCATCTTAGTTCGCGGCGCGAACTGAGCGTTCCAAGAATCCTTGGCTCTTTGCCAAGCTATTCGCGGCGCAAACATCTGCACGCGGCGCGAAGCCAGAAAAAGTTACGCCTTCGCGGCGCCAACACCGGTACGCGGCGCGACCTGTGCGTATCATCACATCCTGGCATTCTGCCCACCTGTTCGCGGCGCACCCTATGTACGCGGCGCGAACCGGTAATTTCAGAAACCCCAACCTGCAGAAAACAGCATTCTACACATTCCAAACTCACCCAATTCATACCAGTACGAACCTAGGGAAATGGAATGCACAAACAACACAAAATACATCTCATAATACACCAATTACACATCAATTGAGACCATAACAACGCAGACATCATGGATTCAAACATAGGGATCAAACATCATACTATTTGACTCAATCTCTAAACCTATCATATCACTCAATCGACCCGAATTCTACATCTATTCAGTATTATCAACCCCTAACCCGATAATAGATGATAATCAGACAAGTCCCCCCTTACCTTAGCCAAATTCTTGATCTTTGGTCTCTCCTCTTCAGTTCTCCTTCATGTTCCTCGTTCCCAAAACTTCTGTTCTTTCACGTTCTTTCTTTTCCCCAATCCTTTATTATTTTATGAAAATAATAATATTAAGGTTAGTAAAAACTTTACTATATCACACCCCCTTCTTTACTATTTCCTTACAGTGGCCCAATTGCCATAAACCATTATTTTCCATAAAATTCTTAACAATTCTAATTATTAATTCAATATTTCAAATTAAATTAATATTAAAATTATACGGATGTTACAACTCTCCCCCACTAAAAGAGTTTTCGTCCTCGAAAACATACCTCAAGCAAATAGTTCCGGATAGGAATCTTTCATCTGGCTTTCTAACTCCCAGGTGACGTTCCCATCAGCTGGTCCTCCCCAAGCTACTCTGACTAAAGCTATTTCCTTGCCCCGCAATTGCTTCAGTCTTCTATCTTCAATCCTCACAGGTAACGTTTCAACCGTTAAGTTGTCTTTAACCTGCACATCATCCACTTGGATCACGTGGGACGGATCCGAAATGTATTTCCTCAATTGAGACACATGAAATACATCATGCAAGTTGGCAAGCATTGGCGGTAACGCAATACGATATGCCACTTCTCCCACTCTTTCCGAAATTTGGAATGGTCCAATAAATCGCGGAGTCAACTTCTTTGACTTCAAAGCTCGACCAATACCCGTCATAGGAGTAACCTTCATAAACACATGATCTCCCTCTTGAAACTCAAGTGTCTTCCTCCTTTTATCATAATAACTCTTCTGACGACTCTGAGAAGCTTTCATCTTCTCTTGAATCATCTTAATCTTCTCCGTAGTCTGTTGTACAATTTCTGGTCCAATCACAGCACTCTCACCAGCTTCGTACCAACACAATGGAGTTCTACATCTCCTACCATACAATGCCTCAAACGGAGCCATACCTATACTCGAATGAAAACTGTTGTTGTAGGTAAATTCAATCAAAGGCAGATAACTATCCCAAGCACCTCCTTTTTCTAACACACAAGCACATAACAAATCTTCTAACGATTGAATTGTCCTCTCAGTCTGTCCATCCGTCTGCGGATGATAAGCAGAACTCAGTCTCAGCTTAGTACCCAAAGCCTTCTGCAAACCTTCCCAGAACTTAGACGTAAATCTCGGATCTCTGTCTGACACGATACTCGAAGGAATACCATGTAGACTGACTATCTTCTCAATATATAATTGAGCCAGCTTTTCCATCGGATAATCCATTCTTACCGGTATGGAATGTGCAGACTTTGTCAACCTATCTACCACGACCTAAATAGCTTCACAATTCTTAACAGTTCTCGGCAAACCAGAAACAAAATCCATTGATATGCTATCCCATTTCCACTCAGGAATAAACATCGGTTGCATAAATCCAGATGGCTTCTGATGTTCAACCTTTGACTTCTGACAAGTCAAACAAGAATACACAAACTCAGTAATTTCTTTCTTCATTCCCGGCCACCAAAATAGCTTTCTCAAATCATGATACATCTTGGTAGCACCAGGATGAATACTTAATCCACTACGGTGTCCTTCTTCTAAAATATTTATTCGAAGTTCAGCAACATCAGGAACACAAACTCTGTCTCCAAACCTCAGTATACATTCTCGTCAACCATGAATTCACCACTCTTGCCTTGGTTAATCAAAGTCAACTTGTCGACTAATTCGACATCAGCCTTCTGGCCCTCTCTGATCTCTTCAAGAATACCACTGGTTAGCTTCAGCATTCCCAACTTAACACTAGTAGGAGTACCTTCACAAACCAAACTCAAGTCTCTGAATTGTTCAATCAAATCCAATTCTTTCACCATTAGCATAGACATATGCAAGGTCTTCCTACTTAAAGCATCAGCAACTACGTTTGCCTTACCCGGATGGTAATTCAAACTAAAATCATAGTCTTTAAGGAATTCCAACCACCTTCTCTGCCTCATATTCAGTTCTTTCTGGTCAAAGAGATATTTCAGACTCTTATGATCACTGAACACCTCAAATCTCGAACCATACAGATAATGTCGCCACAATTTCAAAACAAACACTACCGCTGCCAACTCTAAATCGTGAGTCGGATAATTCCTTTCATGCACTTTGAGTTGTCTCGACGCGTACGCGACCACTTGTTGGTTCTGCATCAGTACACCACCTAAACCCATCAACGAAGCATCACAATAAACCATAAATGATTCTGTCGGATTCGGCAAAATCAAAATAGGAGCACTAGTCAACCTCTTCTTCAGCTCTTGGAATCCTTCCTCGCATTTTACATCCCAAATAAAAGCCTGACCCTTTCTGGTTAATTTAGTTAACGACAATGCTAACTTTGAAAATCCTTCAATGAACTTCCTGTAATAACCTGCAAGACCAAGAAAACTACGAATCTCTGACACTGACTTCGGCGCTTCCCACTGAGATACAACCTCTATCTTAGTAGGATCGACAGCAATACCATTCTTAGAAATTACATGTCCAAGAAAACTGACCTCTTCTAACCAAAATTCACACTTCGACAGTTTGGCAAAAAGTTGCTTCTCTTTTAACAACGCCAACACAATTCTGAGATGTTCCGCATGTTCTTCCTCACTCTTAGAATATATTAGGATATCATCTATAAACACCACCACGAACTTATCGAGATAAGGATGAAATATCCTATTCATATACTCCATAAATACACCAGGTGCGTTAGTAACTCCAAACGGCATTACCGAATACTCATAATGTCCATACCTTGTTCTGAAAGCGGTCTTCTGAATATCATCGTCTTTCACACGAATCTGGTGATACCCAGACCTCAGATCACTCTTACTAAACACACATGCTCCAACCAGTTGATCCATCAAATCATCAATCCTCGGCAAGGGATACCGATTCTTGATAGTAACCTTGTTCAGTTGTCTGTAATCCACTCACAACCTCATTGAACCCTCCTTCTTCTTCACTAGCAACACAGGTGCACCCCACGGAGAAACGCTAGGACGAATGAACTTCTTCTCAAGTAATTATTCCAACTGCTTCTTCAGTTCAGTCAACTCAGCCGATGACATACGATACGGTGCCATTTACACTAGACTAGTTCCCGGAATTAATTCAATGGAAAACTCTACTTCTCTCTCTGGTGGTAATTCATTCACTTCTTCTGAAAAACTTCTGGAAAATCACATACCACTGGTAGTTCGCTACTTACTACTCTTTCCTTCGAATTTGCCAATGCAAATAACATAAACACCGTTGCACCAGTCTTGATAGCTTCATCCACCTGTCTAGCGGTCATCTCCAGATCATCAGAATGAACTTCTTCAGGAAAGATTACTGTCTTCGAAAAACAGTTGATGTGAACACGGTTAAATTCTAACCAGTTCATCCCCAGGATCACATCGAGTTGTTTCAACGGAAGGCACACTAAGTCCATCCCGAATTCCCTACCAAAAATATCAACCGGACAATTCAAGCATGCAGACGAAGTAGTTACTGAACCCGACGCCGGAGTATCAATAACCATACTTCCATTTATTTCCGATATTTCCAAATCTAACCTCTTAGCACAATCCAAAGAAATAAAAGAATGAGTTGCTCCAGTATCAATAATCGCAACTAAAGGTGTGCCATGAATAAAACACGTACCTTTAATTAGTCTATCCTCCGGAGTGGTTTCTGATCCAGACAAAGCAAAGACCTTTCCTCCAGCTTGGTTCTTCTTCGGTTTAGGATACTGTGGGCTAATGTGACCCTCTTCACCACAATTGTAACAAGTCACAATCTTCTTCTTACAATCAGCGGCAACATGACCCACTTCTTCACACTTGAAGCACTTTTTCTGATTCAGCTTGCACTCATTCCTACGGTGCCCGACCTCACCACAGTTATAGCACCTGACAAAAGCACTGGAGTCTCCCCCACTAGGCTTCTTCCAACCACCAGTCTTTGGATTACCTCTACCATATGGCTTACCCTTATCCATAGGCTTCTTCCCTTTTCTGTCCACTAACTCGCGAGAGTGAGATGACTTCAGCTTGAGATTATCATCCTCGAAGATCCTACTACAGTCCACCAAGTCTACAAATCTCCGGATTCTCTGATATCTGATACCCTGCTTAATCTCATCACAGAGACCGTTCTCGAACATGATGCATTTCGAGAATTTACTAGCTTCATCGTTGTTGTAGTGAACGTAGTACTTCGCCAACTCAACGAACTTCGAAGCATACTCTGGTACTGTCATGCTACCTTGAACTAGTTCCAGAAATTCAATTTCCTTTCGACCTCTTACGTCTTCAGGAAAGTACCTTCTCAAAAATTCTCTCTTGAACACAGCCCAAGAAATAGCCACACCATCAGTTTCCAGCTCAGTCCTGGTGGCCATCCACCAGTCGTCAGCTTCTTCAGACAACATGTGAGTACAATACCTCACCTTCAGATCCTCAACACAATCGATGACTCTGAAGATTCTCTCAATCTCCTTAAGCCACTTCTGAGCACCTTCAGGATCATGCGTGCCCTTGAACAATGGAGGATTGTTCCTCTGAAAACTGTTCAGCTGCCTGTCAGCGCCAATCGCAGCTCCATTGGCATTTCCTCACAGCACGCCAGCAATCATGCCCAGAGCCTCAGCAATAGCATCATCGTTTCTTCCTCCTCTTCCAGCCATTGTTCTGCTTAAATCACAACCAATTTAATCAGAACAGAAGTATCGACAGTTAACTCTTACAAGTCGCATACACAGGAAAACAAAACTGACACTAAGACTTTGGTCATAACGACCGACTATGCTTTGATACCACTATTGTAACACCCCTTACTAACCCCGCGGCAATTTAAAACAATTATTCAGAGTACATGAAATAAGGGTGCCACAATTCATAATAAATAAACATCATTCAGTCATGTCATGCATTCACTGAGGTAATCATCATAAATTAAAACGTTTCATGTTAACACAGCGGAAATTTATCAAAAACGGACTAAGTTTAACATCTTTAAAACTTATCCTTCAAAACATCAAAACATAACTAGAGTCTTAATCATAAACTCTAAACAATCGCGTCCCCAGTGTTACAACTATCAGAGCATGACACCTGACGCTACTAAAACACTGACTCATGAGCTAATCCTCACCGAGTCGAACAGCCGCTATCCTCAATCTGAAAATGACAACATGTAAGGGTGAGTCTCATCATAATTAACAAATGTTATAAGGTTATAAAGCAATAACACATCACAGTTGCATCATTCACCCAATTGTTTCATAAACAGACATTCAAAACAAGTCAAACAACAATCAACACATCATCAACATTTACAACACTGGAATACATCCAATCATGTTATAAATTATGCATATGTATGAACTAACACTATGCATGTGGTACCAACATCATCAAATGGGAATAACCCATGACCGATCCAACATCATTCAAGATACGGCCCTGCCAGCACAGATTCCACACAATGGGAATCATGCCCTTCACTAATCCAACACACCCTTATGGATACAGTATCATCAATGAACATGAATGAATGCAACATATACAACATACTTATACCATCATCATCATCATCATCAACATCATCATCATCATTCAAGTATGTTCATATATATTAACATCATTCAATCACAATTCCATCATCATCATATACAAAACATACACGTATTTGCACCAATCATCATACTCAATAAGAATAGCATACATGTATCTTCATCATTCTAAAAAACCAATCAATCATCATCATATAGATTATTCTATATGGTTCGTTTAGCTCGAAACGGCGCATCAAACGGACCAACAGTTAAAAAGTTATGCATCTTTGAACTTTTAAAATATCTCAAAAACATCAACAGCACGCGGCGCCATCTTAGTTCGCGGCGCGAACTGAGCGTTCCAAGAATCCTTGGCTCTCTGCCAAGCTATTCGCGGCGCAAACATCTGCACGCGGCGTGAAGCGAGAAAAAGTTACGCCTTCGCGGCGCCAACACAGGTACGCGGCGCGACCTGTGTGTATCATCACATCCTGGCATTCTGCCCACCTGTTCACGGCGCACCCTATGTAAGCGGCGCGAACCGGTAATTTCAGAAACCCCAACCTGCAGAAAACAGCATTCTACACATTCCAAACTCACCCAATTCATACCAGTATGAACCTAGGGAAATGGAATGCACAAACAACACAAAATACATCTCATAATACACCAATTACACATCAATTGAGACCATAACAACGCAGACATCATGGATTCAAACATAGGGATCAAACATCATACTATTTGACTCAATCCCTAAACCTATCATATGACTTAATTGACCCAAATTCTACATCTATTCAGTATTATCAACCCCTAACCCGATAATAGATGATAATCAGACAAGTCCCCCTTACCTTAGCCAAATTCTTGATCTTTGGTCTCTCCTCTTCAGTTCTCCTTCACGTTCCTCGTCAACACGGAAAATGTTGAGATTCAGAACATCCTAAGAAGGAAGGATGAGTTACTAGAGGTACTCGATCGACAAGTGACACAATCGTCACTTTCTCATCATATCCCTCCTGCTTCCTGGATCATCGATCAACTTACATCAGAGAACGCTCAGCTCAAGAAACAGAAGAAAATGTTAGAACTTGAAGTCGGCTCTTCGTCAAAGTTTTAGTGTCCTTTCTCTCTGTTTCTCTGTATTTCCCTTTTTAAAGTTTGTAAAAAACGGCGTTTTCGCTTAATCAATAAAAAGTTTGATGTTTCATAACGTAATTATGGTCTTTCCTTGAAAAATATTAACTTAATTGCACATCATGCATCCCTTTAGTCGTACGCACTGACACGAGAATTGTCGCGGATCTAATCATCACTTTCCTTTCTCCAGAAAGAGAGGAGGAGAAGGAGGTGAACAAAGACATTCAAGCTGTCTCATTCATATAACACTCGTTCAAGTTGCAAGAAAAGAATGGACGACTTAGAGCAAGAGAATGGAGAACTTAGAGAAGAGGTTACTACTCTCAAAGATGCTGTTGAAAGGCTCAATAGTATGGTAGAAGCCCCGGTGGTTGCACATAGTCGACCGACACTAGAAGAACTACAAAGGACTGTGGTTTCCGAGATTGTTTCTACTCCTATTCCTCAGTATACCATGCCGCCCAACCGACCTTGGAGCATGCCGTATAACTTTATTCCAGACGGGTACATACCCCTAGTTTTTGAAGTTCTGAGAGCTACAACGAATATGCATCCACCGGAGGGTTACAGACCTCTGGAAATTGAAGTTCCAAGAGCAACGACAATGGGTTACGCACAACAGAATGCTGAGATACCAAGATCTGCCGTCATGGCTTCTCCACAGCCGATTATGCATACTTTTCCTCCACCGGGCGGACAAGTATATCATCACACTCCTAGTGAGGATGCTGGCGTGTATGAAAGATTGGACGAGTTCCAGGAACAGTTTCTGCAAATGCAGAAGGAACTCAAGACTCTCCGAGGGCAAGATCTATTTGGAAGTATGGAAGTTCTTTCCCAAAGAAAAAGGATCAAGACGTCAGCAATGTCTTGCACAAAGCAAAGAAGAAGTTTCCACCTCAAGTTGCTACAATAACTCCGGTTGTTAACTCAGCGCCAGCTTATCAACCTCAGGTTTCTCAACAACCATTTCAACAAAGGTCACAACAACCTCGGCAACAGGTTCGACCTCCAAATTACAACAATCGGGCACAAAGGTATCCTCCCTTTGACCCTATACCAATGCCATATGCGGAATTGTTTCCAACACTACTGGCCAAAGGACTCATCCAGACAAAGAGGAATTATTCCCGGTGAAACCTCTTACCCATTTGCTAAGAGCCAAAATAAGTTCAAAACCACATAGCTTTCTCTTGTGCTATAACAAGGACCCTCGATGACCCTCGATTAGCCTCCTCTTGGGCTTTGTACAAGGACCCACAGGCTTCTTAAAAGCATTCCCAGCTTCCTCTTGAGCTTGTATACAAGGACCCATCAGGTTTCTTATAAACATAGGAACAGGTCTTTAGTCACCTTTTAGCCTACCCTGGTGAGTTTCTTCTACTCTTCAAACCAGACTTTAAACAAGCTAAGAATGTCTCAATCTCATATTGAGTTCACCTTTTGGAATGAGAGACATGGACAGTCTCTGTCACCCTTATCTTCCATAACTTTCCTTAGCAGAGTCTAGGATCCATAATTGTTTATTTTCAGTCAGTGTCAGCCTTAATCTTGGGCTTTAAACAAGAAGTCTCAACTATAAAATCATTCTGCCATCATTAAAAAATCCCTGGAAAGGGTCAGCCTCCATTCATTCCTACATTTTTAACAAAAATCCCCTGGAAAGGGTTAGCCTCCATTCACTCCTTCATTTTAACAAAAATCCCCTGGAAAGGGTCAACCTCCAACATCACTCCTTTAAATCCAAATTCCCTGGAAAGGGTTAGCTTCCAAAAATTAAACTTTAAAAAGATAATCTCACCAGCTGAGTCAAAACCCCTGGAAAGGGTTAGCCTCCAAAATCAGTCCTCTAAAGTCAAAATCCCTGGAAAGGGTTATCTTCCAAAAATTCTCTGTTGAAAGATAAATATCACTTAAGATCAATATCAGTCAATAAAAACCAATTCCCCGGTAGAGTCTACTTTAGGTCAACCACTCAAACAAAACACCAGTAGAGTCAATCTTCAAACTTGGGTCTTTCATTCATCAATTCCTGTTTAACAAAAGCACAATCCTCAGTAGGGTCAACCCTTAGGATAATCCTCAACAGAGTCAAAATCCCCTCTGAGTCAAAGATCCCACACTGGTATATCTTTCTTTAAAAAAGTCAGCCTCAACCTTGGGCTTTGTACAAGGCACATACTCCCCTTAGAGTCAAAACTTTACTCATAGGTATCCCCCTATCCAGAGTCAGCCTCAACCTTGGGCTTTGTACAAGGCAGATAATAGAGTCACCCCAGTAATTCCTTCACCTTCAAGTAGCCACAACCTTGGGCTTTGTACAAGGCATATAAACCACAGTTCTTGTATCAAAAAATTTCTAACCTCTAGGATCTTTTCCCTATAAAGTCATCCATACTCAATTTCTTTAAAGAGTCCGCCACAACCTTGGGCTTCGTACAAGGCAGAAAATAATGTCTTCCCTAGTAAAAGTCAGCCACAACCTTGGGCTTCATACAAGGCAGAAAATAATATATTCCCCAATTAAGAGTCAGCCACAATTCTGGGCTTTGTATAGAACACCAAATAAAATCCATCAAAATAAACACTCTCCAACTAGAGTCAGCCTCAATTTTGGGCTTTGTACAGAATACAAAATTTATTAGTTTAAGACTAATCCTCAGTGGAGTCATCTCCTAATAGTCATAATAATTAATCAATTAAAGAAAAAGCCTCAAGCTTGGGCCTCATACAAGCCAGCCAAAAATCAAATCTTTCAAATAGTAGATAGACATAGCTCATCTTCATAGGTAGGTATTTCTCCTATCTCACCACAAACAAACACTCATTTCAAACAAACAATCATTTCAAACATTCTCCCATTTAGGACTCGTGAAAGGCATGCTCTGAGGCAAACACACCCAGACTTGTACAACTTTCCCTAATTTGGTCGAGAATCTTTCATTCAAGAGGCATGTGGCTGTCATACTTGATCAACCAAGTAGGCTCCCTCTCTTAATGAAACAAATTTCAGCTTTTCTGTCACTTTAAAAATGTTTGTGGTGGAATAGTAGAAATACCTCTCTGTAAAGATGATTTCATGTCTCTTTACTGTAAACAGAGATTTAATTCAAGCTTCAACCTTGAGCTTCAAACAAGGCACCAAAAATAATTAATTTCCCTAATTAGTTCCCCGAACTACAAAAAGCTCTGACTTCCATTAGGGATATGTAGGCATGAGGTTCACAAGGGATCTCATTGAGCTAATAAAAAACCAAAAATAGTTAGTCTGTCTGTCTTTTAATTCAATTCAATTCCTTCTCCTAACACAAAGGAGAAACTTTCCCAATCAATCAGCAACAAACACAAACACATAGACACAGAGAAGGTTCTCGTAGAGTACTACGGATATGTAGGGTGCTTAAACTCTTCCCTATGTATAACCGACCTCCCGGACTCCAGAATTTCTAGTCTAGGTGAATCCCCACACTTAGCAAACTCCTAGGGTTTATTTGAGATCTTTTTCCCCTTTCCTCCTCGTAGGATAATTAAAAAGTTTGTGTGATATCGTAGGAAGAACTAAAATAAAATTCATCCCTCCACGGGCTCATTCTCCTTCCAAATTCCGCGTGAAGGGTCTAGCGTGCCGTCCTCCCAAGTGAAACGGGGAGGTAAAAAAAACGACACCACAGAAAAATGGCGACTCTGCTGGGGACAGTAATAACCTTGGTTTTCATCCAAACCAATGGTCGACCTGTGCTGGTCCAGCCCCCAAAGAGGAATTAGGGATGCCAAATTCCCCCTCAAACAAGAGAGGTCCTGCCTAACCTCTGTGTCATTTCATGTGTTTGCTGCATTTATACTTGTTTATATTTTTATGTTCTGTATTGGGAAAGGGCTTGATTCCCCCTTGTGGTGAGAAATCCTATACCCGGATTTGAGTGCAACATAAGATAAGATGGAGGATGTCTTCTCGGTGAAGGCCCTCTAATCTTGGTTCCCAAATCTATTCTTGGGATTTGCCTGGATGGTTGTGATTAACTGCGCCAATGCATTTCGAGACTGATTTGTACCAGGAGGACCTAGAAACACATTAACCCCACTTAAAGCCTTTTTTAGGACGTAGAGTGGTGATTACGAAAGTAATTGTCACGCAGATACTGCACTCAGAGAAAACTCTCTTATAGATACCAGTCAACGTATCTTTAAGATTGAGCAAAACCTCTGAGACCCCTAGAACCCGTTCTACAGGTACAAAAATCCTTATCCTTAGTTTACCCTGGGGCGAGGTTTGCGTTGTGACTCCATGACCACTATACCCTTCTACGCCATGTTTGTTAAAAACTCTTGTGTGTGCATTCATGCATCATAATAATTAAAAACAAAAGAGTCTTTTTTGAGTCGTTTTTCAAGGAAACTAAATAACGAACGTTTTGAACTTCAGAGAGAGAGTGAAAGAGAGAAACGGAGAAAGGACTTGAGGATCTATACCATGGATTACGGAAGAAAGAGAGCTAGGAAATACACCTTCAAAATTCCTAAGGTCGAGGAATTGGAAAAGCTCGGAAAACTGGTGGTCAACCCCCAGGCTTTCAAGGAGAAGTATGGAAAACTTCTGCCTCTTCTCAGCACCAACATTGTGGATGGGATCCTTCCCAATTTGGTACAGTTTTACGATCCAACGTATCACTGTTTCACCTTTCCAGATTATCAACTCATGCCTACGTTGGAGGAGTACTCTCGTCTGAATGGGATACCCGTGTACGCGCAAGATCCGTACTCCGGTTTGGAAAAGAATCCTGACGACATCATCATTGCAGCAACTACTCCCTTGAACGTAGTCGACATCAGAACTTATATGGTGAGTAAAGGAGTAATTCAAGGATTACCCTCCAAGTTCCTGTTGGATCAAGCTCGGTACTTTGTCAGCATCCAAGACATGAGTGCTTTTGAGGAAATCTTGGCATTGCTTATCTACGGATTATTTTTGTTTCCTAACATTGACAATTTCGTCGACATCAATGCAATTAAGATCTTCTTAATTGGAAATCTAGTTCCAACCTTGCTTGCGGATGCTTACCACTCTGTGCATTCAAGAAACCTGCAGCGAGGAGGATTAATCACATGTTGCGTACCGTTGTTATACGAATGGTTCGCCTCGCACCTGCCAAAGTCTAGCACTTTCTGGAACATGAGGGATGGCCTTCATTGGTCACAGAAAATCATGTCTCTCACTCATTCGGATATTGATTGGTGTAGTCCTGACAACGACGAAACCAAGAACAACTTCAGTTGCGGAAGTTATCCCAACGTACCCCTTATTGGAACTAAGGGAGGAATCAGCTTTAATCCAGCCTTAGCCCGTCGTCAATACGGCTATCCCATGAAAAACATACCAAGTAGTATTCAATAGGAGGGTCTGTTCTTCAAGAACATCGACGATCACGGTAACATGCTGAAGAAGGAAATTGTCCAAGCTTGGCGTCTTGTTCACACAAAAAGGAGAAGATTGTTAGGAAAACATCTTTGCATCTCCTTGGATCCTTACCTTCAATGGGTACGCGTCAGAGAATTCAAGCTCAGGATGCCATATCAGCGTCAAGAACCTATTCCCCTAAGGGAACCAATCTTCCTTTTCTCCACCGATGTTGAGAAACTACAAGCGGCATTAACCAAGGTATGCCAAGAAAGGAATGCTTGGAGAAACAAGTATCGAATCGTCAACACGGAAAATGTTGACATTCAGAACATCCTAAGAAGGAAGGATGAGTTACTAGAGGTACTCGATCGACAAGTTACACAATCGTCACTTTCTCACCATATCCCTCCTGCTTCCTGGATCATCGATCAACTTACATCAGAGAACGCTCAGCTCAAGAAACAGAAGAAAATGTTAGAACGTGAAGTCGGCTCTTCGTCAAAGTTTTAGTGTCTTTTCTCTCTGTTTCTCTGTATTTCCCTTTTTAAAGTGTGTAAAAAACGGCGTTTTCGCTTAATCAATAAAAAGTTTGATGTTTCATAACGTAATTATGGTCTTTCCTTGAAAAATATTAACTTAATTGCACATCATGCATCCCTTTAGTCGTACGCACTGACACGAGAATTGCCGCGGATCTAATCATCACTTTCCTTTCTCCAGAAAGAGAGGAGGAGAAGGAGGTGAACAAAGACATTCAAGCTGTCTCATTCATACAACACTCGTTCAAGTCGCAAGAAAAGAATGGACGACTTAGAGCAAGAGAATGGAGAACTTAGAGAAGAGGTTACTACTCTCAAAGATGTTGTTGAAAGGCTCAATAGTATGGTAGAAGCCCCGGTGGTTGCACAGAGTCGACCGACACTAGAAGAACTACAAAGGACTGTGGTTTCCGAGATTGTTTCTACTCCTATTCCTCAGTATACCATGCCGCCCAACCGACCTTGGAGCATGCCGTATAACTTTATTCCAGACGGGTACATACCCCTAGTTTTTGAAGTTCTGAGAGCTACAACGAATATGCATCCACCGGAGGGTTACAGACCTCTGGAAATTGAAGTTCCAAGATCAACGACAATGAGTTACGCACAACAGAATGCTGAGATACCAAGATCTGCCGTCATGGCTTCTCCACAGCCGATTATGCATACTTTTCCTCCACCGGGCGGACAAGTATATCATCACACTCCCAGTGAGGATGCTGGCGTGTATGAAAGATTGGACGAGTTCCAGGAACAGTTTCTGCAAATGCAGAAGGAACTCAAGACTCTCCGAGGGCAAGATTTATTTGGAAGTATGGAAGTTCTTTCCCAAAGAAAAAGGATCAAGACGTCAGCAATGTCTTGCACAAAGCAAAGAAGAAGTTTCCACCTCAAGTTGCTACAATAACTCTGGTTGTTAACTCAGCGCCAGCTTATCAACCTCAGGTTTCTCAACAACCATTTCAACAAAGGTCACAACAACCTCAGCAACAGGTTCAACCTCCAAATTACAACAATCGGGCACAAAGGTATCCTCCCTTTGACCCTATACCAATGCCATATGCGGAATTGTTTCCAACACTACTGGCCAAAGGACTCATCCAGACAAAGAGGAATTATTCCCGGTGAAACCTCTTACCCATTTGCTAAGAGCCAAAATAAGTTCAAAACCACATAGCTTTCTCTTGTGCTATAACAAGGACCCTCGATGACCCTCGATTAGCCTCCTCTTGGGCTTTGTACAAGGACCCACGGGCTTCTTAAAAGCATTCCCAGCTTCCTCTTGAGCTTGTATACAAGGACCCATCAGGTTTCTTATAAACATAGGAACAGGTCTTTAGTCACCTTTTAGCCTACCCTGGTGAGTTTCTTCTACTCTTCAAACCAGACTTTAAACAAGCTAAGAATGTCTCAATCTCATATTGAGTTCACCTTTTGGAATGAGAGACATGGACAGTCTCTGTCACCCTTATCTTCCATAACTTTCCTTAGCAGAGTCTAGGATCCATAATTGTTTATTTTCAGTCAGTGTCAGCCTTAATCTTGGGCTTTAAACAAGAAGTCTCAACTAGAGAATCATTCTGCCATCATTCAAAAATCCCTGGAAAGGGTCAGCCTCCATTCATTCCTACATTTTTAACAAAAATCCCTTGGAAAGGGTTAGCCTCCATTCACTCCTTCATTTTAACAAAAATCCCCTGGAAAGGGTCAGCCTCCAACATCACTCCTTTAAATCCAAATTCCCTGGAAAGGGTTAGCTTCCAAAAATTAAACTTTAAAAAGATAATCTCACCAGCTGAGTCAAAACCCCTGGAAAGGGTTAGCCTCCAAAATCAGTCCTCTAAAGTCAAATCCCTGGAAAGGGTTAGCTTCCAAAAATTCTCTGTTGAAAGGTTAATATTACTTAAGGTCAGTATCAGTCAATAAAAACCGATTCCCCGGTAGAGTCTACTTTAGGTCAACCACTTAAACAAAACACCAGTAGAGTCAATCTTCAAACCTGGGTCTTTCATTCATCAATTCCTGTTTAACAAAAGCACAATCCTCAGTAGGGTCAACCCTTAGGATAATCCTCAACAGAGTCAAAATCCCCTCTGAGTCAAAGATCCCACACTGGTAGATATTTCTTTAAAAAATTTTGCCTCAACCTTGGGCTTTGTACAAGGCACATACTCCCTTTAGAGTCAAAACTTTACTCATAGGTATCCCCCTATCCAGAGTCAGCCTCAACCTTAGGCTTTGTACAAGGCAGATAATAGAGTCACCCCATTAAGTCCTTCACCTTCAAGTAGCCACAACCTTGGGCTTTGTACAAGGCATATAAACCACAGTTCCTGTATCAAAAGATTTCTAACCTCTAGGATCTATTCCCTATAAAGTCATCCATATTCAATTTCTTTAAAGAGTCCGCCACAACCTTGGGCTTTGTACAAGGCAGAAAATAATGTCTTTCCTAGTAAGAGTCAGCCACAACCTTGGGCTTCATACAAGGCAGAAAATAATGTCTTCCCTAGTAAGAGTCAGCCACAACCTTGGGCTTCATACAAGGCAGAAAATAATATATTCCCCAATTAAGAGTCAGCCACAATTCTGGACTTTGTACAGAACACCAAATAAAATCCATCAAAATAAACACTCTCCAACTAGAGTCAGCCTCAATTCTGGGCTTTGTACAGAATACAAAATTTCTTAGTTTAAGACTAATCCCCAGTGGAGTCATCTCCTAATAGTCATAATAATTAATCAATTAAAGAAAAAGCCTCAAGCTTGGGCCTCGTACAATCCAGCCAAAAATCAAATCTTTCAAACAGTAGATAGACATAGCTCATCTTCATAGGTAGTTATTTCTCCTATCTCACCACAAACAAACACTCATTTCAAACAAAAAATCATTTCAAACATTCTCCCATTTAGGACTCGTGAAAGGCATGCTCTAAGGCAAACACACCCAGACTTGTACAACTTTCCCTAATTTGGTCGAGAATCTTTCATTCAAGAGGCATGTGGCTGTCATACTTGATCAACCAAGTAGGCGTCCTCTCTTAATGAAACAAATTTCAGCTTTTCTGTCACTTTAAAAATGTTTGTGGTGGAATAGTAGAAATACCTCTATGTAAAGATGATTTCATGTCTCTTTACTGTAAACAGATATTTAATTCAAGCTTCAACCTTGAGCTTCAAATAAGGCACCAAAAACAATTAATTTCCCTAGTTATTTCCCCGAACTACAAAAAGCTCTGACTTCCATTAGGGATATGTAGGCATGAGGTTCACAAGGGATCTCAGCGAGCTAATAAAAAACCAAAAATAGTCAGTCAGTCTGTCTTTTAATTCAATTCAATTCCTTCTCCTAACACAAAGGAGAAACTTTCCCAATCAATCAGCAACAAACACAAACACATAGACACAGAGAAGGTTCCCGTAGAGTACTACGGATATGTAGGGTGCTTAAACTCATCCCTATGTATAACCGACCTCCCGGACTCCAGAATTTCTAGTCTAGGTGAATCCCCACACTTAGCAAACTCCTAGGGTTTATTTGAGATCTTTTTCCCCTTTCCTCCTCGTAGGATAATTAAAAAGTTCGTGTGATATCGTAGGAAGAACTAAAATAAAATCCATCCCGCCACGGGCGCATTCTCCTTCCAAATTCTGCGTGAAGGGTCTAGCGTGCCGTCCTCCCAAGTGAAACGGAGAGGTAAAAAAACGACACTACAGAAGAAATTGAATGAGAAAAGATGCCATGCATTCATTTTCACCATGGCATGAGGATTGAAGAATACTCCCAAAAACAAGAACATGTGATTATGTAATGATTACATTTGGGAATTTATGGAAAATGGATGAATCACCAAAGGAATCTTCTCACCAACCAATTGGATCACACTCTGCATCAGAAATGTTCCCTAAGATCACAAGAGATCAATGGATAGGGAGCTAGCTCGAAAATGCAATGATCACATCTTGATATTCTTTGAATTTCTTTATGCTTAAGAAACCAAACTTACTTCACTAAGCAAGCTCTCTACATCCAAATGCTCTGAACCTTTTGCCTATAAATAGAAGTGTCATCCTTCATATTAATCATTCCAAAGCAACAGAAATCTTGCTTTCTCTCTTCTCCCTTGTGCACCATTATCAAAAAGAGAGTCATCATAACTAACCTCGCCTTCTTCATCATCTGAGTGGTGTGATGCCATTAGTGCTAGATTTGCACTTTTGTCACTATCGGAGTCTGATGAGGAACTTACTTCATTATCTTCCCATGCTATATAGGCCTTTTTATTTTTGAACTCCTTTTTGTCTTTGAATCCATTTTTCTTAGAAAGTTTTGGACATTCCGGCTTTATGTGTCCTTGTTTCCCACATTCATAGCATGTAACTTCTTGTGTTGAAGTGGATGCTTCTTTATCCTTATGCTTTGAGAATTTCTTTCTTTTGACATAGTTAGCATTATCAATATTATTTTTATGACCAAAAATTTGCCTAACCTTTTTACAAGAAGCAGGAAGTTTTCATCTTCATCCGATGCATCTTTCATTTGGCTTTCTTTTGAATCTACCTTTAATGCAATGCCTTTGGATTTCTTCTCTAAGTTCTCATGCTTTTCCAATCTTCCAAGTTCCGTCTCATATTCTTGAAGCTTTCCAAACAATGTTGCGGAAGTCAATTTTGACAGATTTTTCTTTTCGGATATCGCTGTCACTTTTGGTTGCCACTCCCTTGTTAAAGATCTGAGCACCTTAAGATTAAGTTCTTCGGTAGTGAGGGTCTTACCAAGTGCCTTCAAGTGATTTGTCAAATGTACGAATCGTTTTTGCAAATCAAGAATAGTTTCTCCGGGCTTCATTCTAAATAGTTTGTACTCTTGACTTAAAGTATTCAATCTTGATCTTTTGACTTCAGTGGTACCTTCATGAGTTTCTACAAGAGTATCCCATATTTCCTTTGCCGATGTACATGGCGATACTCGGAAAAATTCATCCATACTAAGAGCACCTTGAAGAAGATTGATAGCCTTCTTGTCAGCAAGGACCTTCTTTCTATCGTTATCATCCCATGACAATTTAGGTTTATTTGGTCCAACACCATCGACGACAGTTACAGGAACATGAGGACCTTCTAGGACAACCTCCCATACTTCTTCTCCTTGTGCTTCTAAATGAGCCTTCATTCGGATTTTCCAAAAGTCAAAGTATTCACCATAAAACAATGGAGGCTTGTTGTTACTACCACCATCTTTGAAAACCTGATTTTCGGAAGCCATTCTGGATCTTTAGGAACAAGTTACCTATAACTTGCTCTGATGCCAAATGTAAGTATCAGATATGCCTAAGAGGGGGGGGGTGAATTAGGTTTTCAAAAAATAATCGGTTTTATGAGAATACTTCTAATAATTTTTGGTTAAGTGTTTGAAGGTTGTTGAATGGTTCTTTTCTTTTCTTGGTAATAGTGATGAAAGCGATAAAATGCGGAAAGGTAAAGAACGCAAGGATATATACTGGTTCCCCTCACAATGCGAGAGTACTCCAGTCCCCTTTCAAACTCGAAAGAGATTTCACTATAGTTAGAATTATTGTACAAGCCTATGCTTACTATATAACCTATAGGGTGATCAAAGGTTCTTAACACCTTTAAGATTAAACAACACTAATGTGAATGAAGAACAATCCTCTTCAAACGCAACACTTACTTCCAACAATCCTGGATAGTAAGGAGAAATAATCTTTTGAATTTATACAAGAGTTTATGATGAAAGATGGAGAGCAATATCAATCTTAGATTGATCTTCTTCTTCAAGTAAACAATTCCCAATAAATATATAAGTGTTCACAAATGAATGTATGAAAATTGTAAAGATTATTCAATGAAAATGTGTATGATAAGTTTCACCAAAAATTCTGGTTTATATGAACACTTGAAGATTTTGAAAGATGAAGAATTTTAATGCTTATAAATTGTTAATGAAGAAGGTGATTTATGAATATGAAAGTTGCAGAATATATAGTGTGTAAAACACCCTTTGGAAAGGTTATATTCCCACGAAACAATGCAATGGTTATGTGAAAATAATACAATTTTGTTTGGGTTCAATTATGCAAGAAAAAGACACACTGGTTCAGTAGGAACCGGTTCCTACCTGGGACAACCCGGTTCCTGCTGAACGTTACAGCAGAAATTTGAAATTTAACACATGGAAACCGGTTCCCAAAGGGGTACAACCCGGTTCCTAGTAGTAAGAACCAGAGCCAAAGATTTGCTGAATGCTGGAACCCGGTTCCCAGCTAGGGAGGAATCGGTTCCAGGAACCTTTCCTTAGAATTTTGCTTTTGAAAAAGGTTTCAAATGTTTACTAAGGTATGAAACTTTTATAGTATGATATGAAATGCATGTGGAATATATTTGTGAACATTTATATATCAAAGTGAGAATTATTTATACCTTTGACGCTTTAGCTTGATTTAAATCTTCACAATTCTTCAAGACTTGAAATGGTGTGAATTTGCCAAAGCTTGATATTCTTTTTGCACATCCTCTATGAAGGTTTGATATCCAAATTGTCTTCATCAAAACCAAGTATGATTGAGAAGCTTGCAATTTCACCTTTAACCTCTTGAAATTCTCCACACCTTTAACCTCTTGAAATTCTCCACATCTTTAATCTTTTGGAATTCTCTAGCTTTAACCTTCACCCCTTTAACCTTTTTGAAATTCTTCACCTTTAACCTTTTGAGGTTCTTCACACCTTTAACCTTTTGAGGTTCTCCATGCCTTTAACCTTTTGAGGTTCTCCACGCCTTTAACCTTTCGAATTGCTCGCCCTATAGATTTGATATCCCCTGCCCCAATATTTAGTTTTATGGAAAAAGATGCCTCTGATCTCCAAGCCATGAAGGAATTACTCCGAGAAATAGCCTTGTCATACAAATGTGATGCATATGCTTCAATGTTTAGATTGAAGGGTATGTCCTTGATCTCCAGGATATGGAGGGTTATCAATAGCGTTCTATCCTTGTGGTTTGAGTTCCTCCCATGTTTGACATGCCCCTGTTTGTTATTGCTTCGAGATGTGACCTAAGTCGATTGAACCTTAGGATGAATGCCCCTAGTTAATAGGATCTTTGATTGTATGCTCCTGTAATCCTTGAAATTTTGCCCATGTTTAGGAGAACCCTCTGGACGTGGTTTCCCCATTGAAGAGTCTTTATTAGAAGTGATCGCCCTTGATTAACCAATTTCGAGATCTCCTTGATGCTAAGTGTATATTCGTAGATGACGTTGTACCCTTTGAGAAGTAACTCCAATGCGATGCGTATGCAAGTTTTGAAATCGAAGTCCGTTATGAATAATGACTGGATGATTAGAAATGAATGCTTGAAGAAGCGCAGTGGCTAGGAATAGTTTTAACAACCCTAGGAGTCAGTATAACAAAATCCTGCTTAATATGCTTTCGTAGTTAACCTTGCCTCAATTAGGACTTTTGAATGTTGTAACTTCGCCTGGTTCATGGTTTAAGAAACAATGGATATAAGGCTCAAAATTTATTTAACCTAACCCTTTCTCCTTGATGTTCTCCAAATCCTGAAAATTCGCCTAATCCAATGAATATGCTTTGTATGTAAGAGAATCATTTCAGTTTTGATGTTGAGCAGAAGCCTTAGTAGAGATCCAAGCACCAATGAAAAATGTTGTAGAGATCCACGCATCAATGGGAAGCTTCGATGATTTAGCAGTCACAAGATTGTCCTTCATATTTCGCCTTTGTTGTTTTTTTTCTATCCCTTATTTTTGCATGAGCCAATTCCTTTGAATTTGATCCATCGGTATGCCCTAATTTTTGCCTAAGTCATTTTGTTTTCTTTCATGGAATTTTCCATTTTGACTTAGCGGGCGCTTTCCTCCTTTTTTTTTGAATGCTCCTTTTGATATTTGATCCTTGGATTTTGAATATTGTGACTGCCATATTGACTTTGATTTGTAAGCTTCAACTTTGATATGTCCTCGATGATGTATTGAGGAAGAAGATGTTGTAAATATTGTTTTCATTGCTTCCTCATCTTTTTGATGAATGCGAGGAAGAAGATGTGCTTGAACCTTTGCTTTGGTTGATCCTTATGCTTGATCCTTATGCTCGAACCTTTGCTTGACCCTTTGCTTGAATCCTTGCTTGGATTGGCTGATTCTCTTGACAACCAAAATACACCATTGAATTAATCGAAATCTACCCTGCCCCTAGTTGAAATCAAGGTTTATTTGAAAAGTAGAAACAAAATCCTACTCCTGGCTCGAGGGGGTGACGAGGGATTAACATCCTTATATCTCCACTGTTTAGGAATTGAAACAATGCCTGTACATCGTCGGCTCGGTCTTACCTCGAAAGCATACGTTTAGCGAGATTTAGTTATTTGTGTTCGTCATTCTCCTTTGTGTTTGTTAATAATCCGAAATTTGAAATTGAAAATAGAATTGAAATGTGCGAGTGGAAAGTCGTAGTAGTGAGCGAATGAATTGACTCCAAAACCTGCATGGTTATCCCATTAGAATTGTTACTCCAAAGGTATAACTTTTATCATGAGTGACACTTAGCGATCGTAGGGGTTGAAATTCTAAGCATGACAAAACCTATTGATCCTAGGGACAATCTCCTTTGTTAATCCAATGACTTTGTTTTACTCCTTAGTTCCTAGACTTGTAGAAGTAAAGGGTAACCTCGAACTCTCCTTGGGCATGTCAAACCTGTCGGGAATAAATTATTAGCGGTGGGTTTTCGTCATCCGGAACTTCATGAGTTTCCTTTGACTGAACCTCTTTTGCCTTTTCTAAGGATAGTATCACACCGTTTGCAACCTTCAGAGTTTGTAAATTGATATAGAAAACCTACGACCCTTTTCCCCTTGGTGTGGAGTTAACATATGTCGCCTTCCCTCCATCGTAGTTATGCATCTTTGTTGAGGATATTGCCCCAGTTGGACCGACCCTTGCCTCCTAAGTTATCGCATAGCGTCCTTGTAAACTTTTCTATGTTCTATGATGAACCCCTTCATGACTAGATACCTCCTGAGTGTATCTATGGGGGAACTTCTTTGTTGAACTAATCCTTGCTCGATGATAACCTTTGTTGCATTTTCAATCCTGTTAAGAAAAGGCATGGACATGTGGCTGGCATGGCGAAAGACATCCTTTTTTTTTTCCTTTGTAAGACCAAGCTCATTCCCAATAATTTATCCTTCTTTCTCCATAGTTTATGATCCTTTTGATTTTCTTCGGGAGTCCCGAGAAATCGGCTAGCACAGTAAGTACGGATATGGGAGAAGGTATGAATGCAAATGTAAATGTATGAATGCATGAAAATGCAAATGCATGCGTATGCAAGAGACTCCTCTTTTTGTGTACGCTATGACTCCTTGTATGCAATGCAGACGTGCGACATATATAATCCTAAGGATAGCTTATGCGGATTTAAAGGTGACATTAGACCCTAGCGAAATCCTCGCAAGTTAGATTTTATGACACGCCAATGGAAATCCTTTAGATTAGGGAGTACGCAGGAGGTAGCAGCTGGCGACCGTTCGAGACAGTCACCAAATCTCATGGCCATCGAGAGGCCGTTCGACGTGTACCAATGAAGTTGTCCCTCGTGGGAAGGTTCTCTATGCGGAACACAACCTATCTAAGGACGATATCGGGCAAAGTGAAATCCCTACAGGATAGGGATGAAGGATGTACAAATGGAAATCCAAACCCTACGAGCTAGGGGTACGCGGGAGCAAACATGGGGTGACCATTCAAGACGGTCATTTGATCTCATGGCCATCGAGAGGCCAATTGACGTTTGCTAACGAAGTTGTCCCCCGTGCGAAGAATGTTATCTTAGAAGTAGAATCCCTACCGGCTAGGGAGTGCGTAGATGTAGGCGCAGGGTGACTGTTCGAGATAGCCACTAGGTCTCATGGCCATAGAGAGACCAATTGACGTGCATAAATGGAGATGTCCTTCGCGGGAAGGACATGATCTTGGAAATAGAATCCCTACGTGCTAGGGAACGCATATGAAGACCTGCAAAATTAAAACGCATATATTCGTAGTATATAAATTGCAAACATATAATAAGCATCTAAGCACAAAAGTCCTAAGTTCATAGGTCCGGCATGACGGCTTAGGGAGTCTACCTTTCCCATGGGTATGTTCTAGAAGGTCTCACGGGGCCGTTCGTAGCCTCCGAGACTTTTTGTCTCTTTGGATTTTAGAACAACTCATTTGCCCATGAGGTTCATGTTTTAGGGGTAGGTTCTCAGAGAGATCAGCCAAATACCAGGTCCTGCCCTCAACAAAGTCAAGCCTCGTTTTGGACATTTCCGAATATTCAACCCACTCTGAGTGAAATTATCAATAAGACTCGTAGGCGATTCAAGTCCCCCCTGGTCTTAAGGATAATTCCCACACTTATGTTTTAACCACAATTTATATATAGCCCAGAAATATAAAAACAGCAATTTACATCCAAAAAATACAATAAAATAAATATGCAATAAACAAATATTTATTTAAATTACTGTAAAAAAATTACTGTAAATAATAAAAAAATTGTAAATAAATAAATAAATTAAAAAATTTAAATATTTATTGATAAAAAGAAAAAAAAAAACCTAAATCCTAATCCAAAACCCTAACCCTGGCAAATTAACCAAACCCTGATAATTAACTAAAAACCTAAACCCTGCCAAAACCTAGGAGCATAATAATTCACCATTATAGTTTATCCCCAGTAGAGTCGCCAGCTGTAGCAACATGCCCTAAAAATTAGATTTTAGAGTCGCCACCTATTCTACCAGGGCGAATAGGAAACCCTATGGAGTTAAGAGATTCGGGGTAAGTTATTATATTTGGGTCAAGGGAAGGTGTTAGGCACCCTTAACCCTTTCCTAAGGTTTTGAGTTTAAGGCAAAGGTTTATGGCTAAAAGTGTTAAGGTTTATAGCTAAGGAAATGAATAGGGCGAAAAGTGAGATTTTGGGGAAGGGGGCCCGCCTTGGTTATCCAAGTGCCTACGTACCTCCTTATGGAGGATCAGAGTCAACGTAGTTCGGGGCAGGGTTGTACGCCTTAGAATTGATTATGAATGTATGAAGGCATTTTGAATTGCCTTATCGAAGTTATGAAAATCCGTAGTTTGCAAGGTATTTTGAATTACCATATCGCAGTGATGAAAATCCGTAGTTTGAGGATGAAAGAGTGTTTTAAGATTTGGCATACAACCCTGATTTTAATTTGTTCTATTAATTGCAATGATCAATAGGTTTGATCACCATAATTAACAGATTAATAAGAATTGCTGGCAATTCTAATCGATAGATTCGATTATCACTTTTAGCAAATTGAATGTATTTTAGAATTATTTAATTTATCGTTACCCCTCATAATCAATAGATTCGATTAAAAATAATAACGAATTGATGAAAAAGAAATGCTAATCATCGTAACAAATAAGTTGGTTAAAACCTTTTAGCAAAATAAAACCCTATTTGAATTTATTAATTAAATAATTAATTGATTATTAACCATCGCGACCGATTAATTTGGTCGAAATGAATAATAAATAAAATCCTAATATTTTGGCCAAATGGCCAGTGGGATTGGGCAACCCCTAATACTTTGATCACACACTCCTAGGGTTTTTTGTGATCTTTACCATTAAAGTTGATTAAATTAATTAAATCTAATAATCGAAATAATCGGGAAAATAATTCTAAATAATTATAGCCCTAATCCTAATTTATATTCTAATCCTAATTAAACAAATTAACTAAATCTAAATACAGTTAATTAACCCTTAATCTAAGTAATCAAATAAATAAATAAGAAATAGAAAAACCCGGTTATGATCCTGTGTGGCGCTCCCTTGATGGTCCATGGTGTGCTTGCATTCTTGAGAGCGTTGGATCTGCATAGAAACAGATCCAATGGCCATACACTAAGGTCCTACTGTGGGCATTCCTTGATTGTGCACGCTGGAAGATGAAGGAAATAATAGCAAAAAAATATAATACAGACCCAGGGATCGAACCCAGGTCATTATATTAACATAAATCTCTCCTTTGCCAATCATGCTGCGCTTTATCATTCATACATATAATACACAACGTTAAATAAATATCAACATGTGCTCTGAATGGTTAAGTCAAATACCAACCCAGACGTGGGCCCCTGGGAATTTGTCTGGCGAATCAAACGCGGAGAGAGAAGGTAGACATCTTTGACCAACCATCCAGAAGAAGCCACGCGCGCAGGGGGAGGACATAAGTTTTGACCCACGAATCATGCTCAGCCACACGTGCTCTGCCTGATCCCTGCATCTGCGAACCACCACACACGGCGGTTTCCGCCTTCGTGTCCGGTGGCCTCTTTGGCCAAAACCTACAAATTAAGTCAAACGAAAGACAAAAACACCCAGATCCACTAAATTCGATGCTGCGAATTCAGTGGTGCGATTAGTTATGATTAATAATGCCTCTAACTATGATAACGAGACTTCACCATTCTTAAACCCTAACAATGGTGTTTATCGATTCAAAGCCCAAATCTCACATGTGCTACGTTAACCTTGCTCCAATCACACTCCTGAACACGAATATGCACACTAAATCAAATAGAAAAGAATAATTCAATGGAATCGACACATGAGAACCTTAACTCCGGTGGAGCTTGATCAACGCGTTCTGGGCGTGTTTCTTCTTGGCACAGGGTATGGTTGGATCCTCTTGAACCTCAGGAGAATGATGGAACACTTAATATTGATCGTGGAACGCTGGAACTTGCAATTCGATGGTGCAAGTTTCTCTTCACAATTTGAACCTCAAACCCTAGTTTCTTGGTTGCTTTTTTCGTCCCCCTGGGGTCTGCACATGTTGTGAGTATATATGAGAGTGTATTAGGGCTACCTATGGGCTTGGACCTTAGGTTTTTGGAGAGAGTGAAATTTGATTGAAAAATCATATTAATCCTTTCTAAATTTGGTTAATATCTCTCCAAATCATGTAGCAACGAATTTGGACACTCCTTGGATATTTCTTGGGCCCTCAAACAATCATAAATCAAGCCATTCCATTTAATCCATTTGTTTTGTATTTTATTTAGTATTTAAATGAATAAAAATCCAAATAAATGAAAATAAATAATAAATAAAATCATAAAAGGGTGAGGATGGATTTAGAGGTCTCATACAAGGTCATGAACATGTTCGAAGTGAAAATCTTAGGCCCATTAATCAAGAAATCAAAAATTCATCATTTAGGGTTTCATGTATTTCTTGAAATTTGGCCAACTTGTACACCTCGTATCTCTTTCAATTTTGATCCTATAGAGGTTTTATAGGACTTTTTAGAAAGCTTAAAGAGTCCTCTAAACACTCCTTTTTGTTTCATCTCCATTGAAGCTTCCATTCTCATGTTATAGGCTTTTGAAAAAGATGACCTTTTAATGACCTTTTTGGAGGACCTGTAATGTATTGGACTATATCTCTTAAATGAAGCATTTCTAGCCTTGGCATGTGAGAGACAAAGTTGTAGAGAACTCAATTTCCTTCATAATAGGCTTTGGTTGGGAAATTTTTGATACTCCATGTGAAAGTTATGGCCAATCAAAGTTGAGTTGACTTTCTAGTTAAAAACCCTAATTTGAACCTTTGACTTTGTTCATTTCTGAGTATTTATTAATGAATCATGATCAACTTTTGATCAAATAATGGATATAACTTCAAATACTTGATGTTGACCAAAAGTCTTGAAGTTTGACTGTATTTTAACTATAGTTGACTTTTAGGTCAAACTAGTCATCTGTGGATCATCTGAGCATTTGAATGAGCAATCCTTGGATTTGAAGCTTGACTTTTGACATGATTATACCTTGAACCCTAATAAACCATATGAAATCCATCGGAACCCTTGATACATCCTTTCTCTTTAGCAAATCCAAAACCCTAACTTGAGGACCTTTTGATTAGGAGAGAGTGACTTGAGTTTAACCATTGAGCCTTGAACCCTTGAAGATGAAATGAGATGGGAAAATTTTGGGGTATGACACCTTGAATCTGGCATGGTGCTTAATTCTTCATAACTGGAGAGGTTTTCCAAATCCAACGCACACTCTTTCACCATTTTGTACTGCTGATTTTGCAAATTTATTCTGCGCTTGTTTCGAATATGAACAAGTACGATGGATATGTTAGGGCAACTTGAGATTGTAGAGGGTTCGATGAAGCTGATAGACCAGAGGTACGACTACTTTTTGGAGGTGCCATAACTCTCTGCACAGAAATATCACAAACACAACAAAATGTTTTAATGAAATAAAGTGTTAGAAGAGAAAAAGTAGAGAGGAAAAAGGTTTGGATGGGAACAAAAAGTGGCATAAGCCCCTTTTATAGGATAATCTCGCATCCAACGTGCACGGGTTGGCAAATGGTAGGGCCAAAAGTAAAGAAACCAAAGTTTAAAAAGCCAGCGTTCCAATTTTTCGACGATACATTCTCAACATGCTCGCATCAACAGGTGTAACGCCTCAAATTTAATTAATTAGTTAATTAAATTATTTAAGAATTTAATCATTGGATTTAATCAAAGTTTGTGGATCAATCGGAATTGTCGGTATTATTTTGGGAAGCGTATTTGGATTATTAAGTTAAAGTCGGATTTTATTCGGTTAGTCGGAGAATTAATAAAGTTGATTTCGTTGAAGAAATAATAGTAGAAATAATATTATTATTAATATTGGACTATTTGTATTTAATTTGAATTTTATCGACGAAGTCGAAATTATTTTATTAAGTTGGCATGGTAATTAATCGGAATAATTTGGTGAAATAAAGTTGAAATGTTTTTATTAATGAGCTTAAAAATAACTTTGGGTTTAATTTAAGTTGTTGTGAAGTAAGGAAAGGGTATGTCACATAGGCCCAATTAAGTTATTTAAGTGATTAAATAGAGTAACCTTACTATGTTGGATTTAGAATTGGAAGAAGGAAAAGCTATCATAACATAAAGAGGAATAGGGTTTGGAGGAGAGGTGAAGAAGAGAGCCATGGCGGTAGAGAAAAGTTAGAGGAAGTCCAATTTTTGCAGCAAGTTTCTGCAGTGAAACACCTTAGTAAAGCGGACGTTTCTCCCAATCCAACTGTTGGATCGTCGCGGTTCTTGGACACAACGTTCCAGACTCGTAGAGGTAACATCTGACTGAAGCGATTTTCGTTTTGATGATTTTAAGTCCGTCTGACAAAGCAATTTCCGAACAGGTTTTTGGTGCGTATCTGCACGTTGTTAGAAAAGATTTTCGGAGAAAAGTTGGAAGCGGCGGCATAAGCTATGGAAACCGGGAGAGTAGAGCAATCTCATATCCAAGGTAAGAGTGGGGTTCTAGCTCTTTAAACGGGATTATGATGAATGATATGTGGGGGTTATGGTTGTATGATTGCCTCTGTTTTGTGTGTTATGATTGTATTGTTGAAAGTTGAAATTGACTGACGTCGGTGAATAAGGTTATAAATGTTTAATCAATGGTTGTGGGAAATTAACCTAGGGTTTATAATTATTATTATTGAGGAATTAGTTGTAGAAAATTGCTAGATGTTGGTGGAGTATAACTATAATATTGCTATGTTCCTGTGATGGTCGAAATTGAATTGTACTGGAATCGAAGGAAGAAAAATTGAGTTTTAATTTTGTTGGAAGATGTTGTCAGCGCAGGTAAGCGCCAAGGTTTGGATGCAGCGCGAACTGAAGGTTTATTTGGTGTTCGCGGCGCAAAGAGAGGTTCGCGGCGCATGCTATACGAATTTTAGAAATATGTTTTGATTTCTGGCTGTTGATGTTTTATGTTGGTTGTTGGGATCAAGCCTTAGCAGGATTAACTTGAGAAGAATTATAATTATTATTAGTGAAGAAATTGGTTTAAATTAATTAGAATATTATACCGTTGGAATTGATTAATTTAATTAGTAGAAATTATAGTGATGATTCTTAGTGATGAGATATGTAGTTAATGGATTAAGTTGTATAAAGATGGAATTGGTGTGAAGAAGAAATAGCAGTAGTAATAACGATGATATATGTAGCCGGCTGAATTAGTAGCATAATTGGAATTAATAATAGAATTAACGAATAGTAGAATTGGAAATAGAATGACAAGAATTGTTGGTAGTAGATTAATTAATAAATTGAAGAATTAGTACCTAGATGTTTAGGGGCTGTTTTGTAATGATTAAGTTGATGCAATTGATGCATGTTTAAGTTGTTGTTTTCGTTGCTGTTGTTCTGGTTGTTGTTGTTGATACGTTGATTAAGTTGCATGTCTTATGACCAATGTTGTTTAAGTTATTGATGATGTGTTGATTAAGTTGTAAGTCTTATGACCAAGGTTGATTAAGTTGTTTGCGGTTGTTGCATTGTTGTGTTGTGACGTTGTAGTTGTTGTTATTGTTGCATGCATACATTTGCATATTACGTTGGCCTGGATTGGCAAAATGTTTAAGTTGGCCTTAACGGCACCTGTTTAAGTTGGCCTTGACGACACCTGTTTAAGTTGGCCTTGATGGCACCTGTTTAAGTTGAAATTCCTCGATAACCTGGCATATGTTTAAGTTGAGAGTTCTGCTCCAATGGTAGCACATGCATTTGCACAGTTGAGTTGCATTTGAAGTTGTTGTTGTTATTACGTTGTTGTTGTTGTTATAAGTTGTTGTTGTTATACTTGTTGCTAATAATTGTTATTATACTTGTTGTTGGTAAATAATTATTATAACTGTTGTTGCTATTTGTTATTATAACTGTTGGTTGAATAAGTACGAAGTGGTGAAATTGTATGATCTAATCTTAATATATTATTTATCATACGCTTGTTTATATTGTTGGATATCTCACCCTTCTACTGATGTTTCCCCTACCATGGGAAATGGGCAGGTACTCAAGAATAGCTGTGGAAGTCGAAGTATTTTTATGAAGTCTTTAGTTACTGTTAGTTCGAGTTGGGTCTTGCTCTGATACGTAGCACTCGGAGGGATGAACGATTGTCTTTTAATTGTTGTTATAACTATAAGTTGTTAACTTTTAAGTGGAATTTATGAAGTAATATGATGTTGGTGAAGTTGTTTTAGTTTAATAAAAATATTATGCAAAGTGAAGTTGAATAACTGATATTATTATTATTATTAATAAAAGTTGTTTTATTTTTTTAAAAGAGTAAACAAGTTTTATCGGTTCATTCGAGTTATGTGCTATGTATCTATGATATATGTGATTAAGTTGTTTGTTGTTTTACGTTGAATGTGACATCCCAATTGTATGTTGAATTTCCGCACTCTGATTTTATTAAATATTCGTTGGGTAGATTTGGGGTGTTACAACAGGTGACGCGCCTAAACTAGCAGGAAACGCGCCCGCGTCAACAGTTAGCGCGCCTGCGTCAGTAGGCAGTGTGCCCACGTGAGTTCCAGTGGCAACATTCATTTTCCTACTTAGACTTCAGCACATTCTCTTCTTCTTCTTCTTGTTACTTGCTGCTTCTTTTATCCTAGTTGACATTCTTTCATTCAGCACGCAATTAAAAATACAAACACACAAATGATAGCAAGATGCATTAAAATTTATAATTAACGGGAATTGAATTTTAGCTGAACAAAATTAAAATAAAATCACCAAACGTGGGTTGCCTCCCACACAATTCTTATTTAAAGGTCACGAGCTTGACTCAGGAGCCTAAGGATCTGCGAACACCAGAGATAACCTCTCTGATGCTTTGTCAATTGATGGGAATGTCTTGAGTTCCTTGCTCTTAACAGTGAAGATTTGTGAGTTACCTGAATCTTTCAGTGTGACTCATCCATATGAATATATCTTCTGAATTATGTAAGGTTAAGTTGCCTTACATCTGAACACACCTAACAACCCTTTGAGTTTGGATTTCCACCATTTGACTTTCTGTCCTAGTTTCAATTTTTCCTTTTTGGGGATTTGTTTTTGGAGTGATCTCAACAGTTTACTGACCTGGTAGCATTCAATTTTCTTCGTATCTTTGAAAACTTTAAAAACCACTTATTCTTTGTTAAACTGCAATGCTAACTCACCCTATTCGACATCAATCAACGCTCTCCCTGTTGCGAGGCAAGGTTTCCCCATAATTAAAGGAGTTTCAGCATATTTAGTATAAAATCACAAAGTCTGCAAGGAAAACGAGATTATCCACTTTTACTAATACTTCCTCCAGAATTCCACACGGATAAGTAATTTATCTATCAACCAAAGGGAGAGTCATATTAGTTGATTTTTTCTCTCCATAATCCAAACTTCTTATCATAGAAAGTGGCATTAGATTAATGCTTCCTCTTAAGTCACAAATAACTTGAGTGACTTTAACAGGTCCTACAGAACATGGAAGTGTGAATCTTTCTGGATCGGTTAGTTTTGGCGAAAGCTTCCTTTTATGATGGCACTACACTCTTACGCTAAAACCACATTCTCATTATCTCTTAACCTTCACTTACCTGAGAGTAACTCCTTCATGAATTTCGCATATACCAGCATTTGCTCCATAGCTTCACAAAAGAGAATGTTCACTTGTATTTTTCGTAACATCTACTTGAACTTTTTAAACTGTTCTTCCTTCTCGTCTTTCTTTTTAGGCTTCTCTTTCAAGAATGGCATGGTGCTTTGATATAGTCAGGAAGTTCTAGATTTAGCTCATTCAAAATCTTCTTCTTAGTTCATCTCCAAGGCGAGTTCTTATCTATAAATTGGTCAGAGTCCAACCCTTAACCTCATCATTATGAAGGTAAGCCTCTACAACACTATGTTTTGATGAAGACAACTATCATGAGTATACATCAATAAAGGATGAGCAAAAAGATCAAATTAGCTATGGATCAAGATTGCAACCTTCATGGAGATTAGCTTTGATTGATTGATCTTCATGTCATAATGGTACAAGCTAAATCCTTTTACATTGATATTCCTTAGTGCTCAAAAAATCATATAAACTTTCATAAATATGCATGTCCAAACTTATATATGCATGGCATAAGTTTTCATATAACAAAAACATGCATTTTCACTCCTTATATTGAGGTAACCGGTTACTAACATTCATGTAACCGGTTACTCAAACTATGAAAAGTATTCCCACTGATTTTTTTATGGGTAACCGATTACCGTTATTTCAATAATAGATTACTGAGTTAAAATTTTCAAAAATTGTGAACGTTGGTAGTGGGTAATCGATTACCCTGCTTTTGGTAACCGATTACCTACTGAACCAGTGCCTTGTTTCACTTTGCTTCATGTTTAAACGTGAATATCTTTTCAAACCTTAAATATTGCATTGTTTGATCATTTTATACTCTTTCTAAAGGGTGTAAATACCTATATAAATACAATAAACTTTTGATTTAAATCTCACCTCTTTCATTACAATTTACCACCTTTTTGTCATACATTTTCATACAAGTGTTTCATACTTGAACTTTCATTGAAACATTTTCTGCACATTGTTCCATACCAATTCAGAAAAGTTTCTGATTCATACATAAACACTTGAGCACTATTATATCATTATAAATTGTCTTTCTTGAAAGAGAAGATCAATCCTAGTGATTAATATATGTTCATCAACATTACTACTCAAATATATTTGGTTATTATTGACTTGCTATCCAGGATTGTTGGAAGCAAGGGTTTTTGATTAGTGAGAGGATTGTTCTCATAATCAAGTTAGTAAATCCAAGAGGATTGTTCTTGGTGGTTGAAATCTTGTTGTCCAGGATTGTTGGAAACAAGTGAGTCATTAAGGGAGGATTGTTCTCTTGATGTACTTAATGAAAATCCAAGAGGATTGTTCTTGGTGTTTGGTGTATCTTGTGTAAGTCACAAACAATAGTAAAATCTCTTTCATGTTGAAAGGGGACTGGAGTACTCTCGGATTATGAGGGGAACCAGTATACATCATTATGTTCTTTACTTTTCCGCATTTACCGCTTTCAAAAATCATAACCAGAAAAGAAAGTAACACATTTCTAAACTCTTGCACCAAACCATAAAAATAAGAACAACAAATATTCAAAAACCGGATAAATATTCAAAGTGCTAATTCACCCCCCTTTTAGGCACACTCAATAAACTTACAATTGGCATCAGAGCAGGTTATAGGTAACCTGTTCCTAAAAGATCCTGATGGCTTCCGTAAATCAAGATCTGGTTTTTAGAGACGGTGGTAGCAACAACAAACCTGCATTATTCTGTGGACAATACTTCGACTTTTGGAAAATTCGTATGAAGGCTCACTTATAAGCACAAGGAGAAGAAGTAAGGGAGGATGTCATAGAAGGTCCTCATGTTACTACAATTTTTATCGATGGCGTTGCATCAGATAAACTTAAAGCCTCATGGAATAACGATGATAGGAGAAGAGTTCTTGCTGACAAAAGGGCTATCAATCTTATTAAAGGTGCACCTAGTATGGATGAGTTCTTTCGTGTTTCGGCATGTACAACGGCTAAACAAATATGGGATACGTTAGTAGAAACTCATGAAGGAACAGTTGAAGTTAAGAGATCTCGATTGAATACTTTAAGTCAAGAATATGAATTATTCAGAATGCAGCCCGGAGAATCCATCCTTGAATTACAAAAAAGATCCGTTCACTTAATAAACCATTTAAGTGCTCTTGGAAAGAAAGTCTCTACCGAGGAAAAAAATATGAAGGTGCTTAGATCTTTAACCAGAGAATGGAAACGAAAGTAACGGCAATATCCGAGAAGAAGAATCTATCTAGAATGACTTCAGCAACATTGTTCGGTAAACTTCAAGAATATGAAACGGAACTTGGAAGATTGGAGAAGCATTAAATTCAAGTAAAAGATTCAAAAGACATTGTCTTAAAAACAAAAGTCAAACATCATGATAGCAATGAAGAGGATGAATCCACTAGTGAAGAAGATAATGAGTTTATCAAAAAGTTTGAAAAATTTCTAAGAAAGGAAAGGAAAAAGGAGATCATTAAAGGGGAAGCACCAACAAGGAAGGTTAAATGCTTTGAATGTGGAGAAAAAGGACATGTCAAAAGTGAATGCCCTACACTTGAAAATAAGAATAAATACTTCAAGAGAACGAAGGACAAAAGGCCAAATAAAGCATATGTAGCATGGGACGACAATGAAGTAAGTTCATCTTCCGATTCCAAAAGCAAAGAATATGCAAATCTATCATTCATGGCTTCACACCATTCCGATGATGAAAACGATGAGGTTAGTAATGAATTTTCCATTTATGATAATGATGTACAAGGTGCCATAAATGAACTCTTGAATGAATGTAAAATGTTATATAGAACCATATCAACACAAGAGAAACAAATCAAGTCTCTTGAAGAGAAAATTGATTCTATGCAAAAAGATTTCGAGGTTGAAAAGAAACAATATGTTGATAAAGAAATACAAAAGTCTACATGTAATAATTGTGAATCACTTTCCTTTAAAATTGTCCAATTAAAGAGAGTCCTTGAAAGATATGAAAAAGGACAAATTGGTTTAGAGGGTGTTCTTAGTCAACAAAGATATTCTAATGATAGTTGTGGGCTTGGTTATTCAAAGTTCTCAAAACCAAGTTCTGACAAAACTGTTTTTGTTAAAGGCAGTAACAAAACATCCCAAGAGAAAGTTAACAAGCCTAAAGTGGTTCACCACCATCCTAAGAAAAGATTTCCTAAAAGGAAACCGTATGTTCCTAGATATAGAAGTAATTTTGTTCCTACATGTTTTTATTGTGGTATTGTTGGCCATACACCTAATGCTTGCTATGTTAGAAACTTTAGTGTGGCAAGTGGTCATTATGTGTGGGTTAAGAAAGGAACTAACTATGATGGACCCAAAGCACATTGGGTACAAAATCAAACTTAATTTGTTTTATAGGTTTGCTTGAGGACCACTTAAAATCTATGGTGTTTTTGATAAGTGGTGGTTCTAAGCATTTGATGGGAGATATAAACTAACTTTCAAATCTAGTTATAAAGTCCAAGGGTGATTTCACATATGGAGAATACCTTAAAGGAAGAATTCTTGGCATATACAAAGTTGGAGCACTAAATTTTACATCCAATTGAAGATTTACTTTATGTTAAAAGACAAAGGCTTCAAGATCATATTCACAAAAGATGAATATTTTTATGAAGTCACTCATGAGGTAAACATCTACTTGTATTTTTCATAAAAGAGAATGTTCACTTGTATTTTTCGTAACATCTACTTGAACTTTTTAAATTGTTCTTCCTTTTCATATTTCTTTTTAGGCTTCTCTTTCAAGAATGGGCATGGTGCTTTGATATAATCAGGAAGTTCTAGATTTAGCTCATTCAAAATTTTCTTCTTAGTTCATCTCCAAGGCGAGTTCTTATCTATAAATTGGTCAAGAGTCCAACCCTTAACCTCATCACTGTGAAGGCAAGCCTCTACAACACTATGTTTTGATGAAGACAACTATCATGAGTAAACATCAATAAAGGATGGGTAAAAAGATAAAATTAGCTATGGATCAATATTGCAACCTTCATGGAGATTAGCTTTGATTGATTAATCTTCATGTCATAATGGTACAAGCAAAATCCTTTTAGATTGATATTCCTTAGTGCTCAAAAAATCATATAAACTTTCATAAATATGCATGTCCAAACTTATATATGCATGGCATAAGTTTTTATATAGCAAAAACATGCATTTTCACTCCTTATGTTGAGGTAACCGGTTACCAACATTCATGTAACCGGTTACTCAAACTATGAAAAGTATTCCCACTAGTTTTTGTATGGGTAACCGATTACCCTTGTTTCAATAATCGATTACTGAGTTAAAAATTTCAAAAATTGTGAACGTTGGGAGTGGGTAATCGATTACCCTGCTTTTGGTAACCGATTACCTACTGAACCAGTGCCTTCTTTCACTCTGCTTCATGTTCAAACTGTTAGAACAAGATTTGTTCTGATCAATATTCTTAGTTTTGATGATAACAAGGATATGAATTTTGTGTGAGATAATGTGGTACTCTAATACATTGCAATTTCCCTTTCAGGAAATATATAAAGAGTATGCACAAATCAGCGCTCAGAAGCTTTGTCTCAGAAGGTTCAGCATGCAACATCGGAACATGGTCTGGCAAGACATCAGAAGATGGTCAAGGCAGAATCAGAACATGGGTCTATGAAAGCATCAGAAGAACTTGAGGTCAGAAGCAGAAGCACTGAAGTTCTCATGGTATCACGCTCAGAAGCACTTCAAGGTCAGAAGACAAGAAGATGCAATGCACCAAGCTGATTGACTCTGATGATATTCAAATATTATATTCACAAACATCAGATCAGAAGAAAGTACAGGTGGCAGGCTACGCTGACTGACAAAAGGAACGTTGGAAGCTATTAAAGGCAACGTCAGTAGACACAGCGTGAACAAGGCTCGAGGTAGTTGACAAAAGCGTGAAACATTAAATGCAAAGCTGTACGGAACACGCAAAGCATTAAATGCGCTCAACGGTCATCTTCTCAAACGCCTATAAATATGAAGTTCTGATGAGAAGCAAGGTTAACAACTCTGAACCAAATTATGTGAATATTAACTTGCTGAAACGCTGCTCAAACTCAAAGCTCAGAAACTTCATCTTCATCAAAGCTCACTACATTGCTGTTGTAATATATTAGTGAGATTAAGCTTAAACGTTAAGAGAAATATCACGGTTGTGATTATAGCTTTTAAGAAGCATTGTAAAACTCTTATTTGATTACATTAATTTGTAAGTAACTAGAGTGATCAAGTGTTGATCAGGATACTCTAGGAAGTCTTAGCTTGTGTCTAAGCAGTTGTAATTAGAGTGATCACGTGGTGGTCAGGATACTCTAAGAAAGTCTTAGCTTGTGTCTAAGCATTTGTTCCTGGAGTGATCAGGTTGTGATCAGGATACTCTAGAAGACTTAGTCGCGGACTAAGTGGAAAACCATTGTAATCTGTTGCGATTAGTGGATTAA
Source organism: Vicia villosa (assembly GCF_029867415.1). NCBI lineage: Eukaryota > Viridiplantae > Streptophyta > Magnoliopsida > Fabales > Fabaceae > Vicia > Vicia villosa. Next base: position 146,732 of record NW_026705586.1, read on the forward strand.
ATCCTCAGGTGAGGTAAATCACTCCGTGGGGGTGGACTGGAGTAGTTTAGTTAACAACGAACCAGGATAAAAATAACTGTGCATATTGTTTTTATCGTTCAAGTTTTTAGACTACACTTATTCAAACCCCCCCTTTCTAAGTGTTTTTCTATCTTTCACAAACGTGAATATCTTTTTAAACCTTAAACATTGCTTTGTTTGATCATTTTATACTCTTTCGAAAGGGTGTAAATACTTATATAAATACCATAAACTTCTGATTTAAATCTCACCTCTTTCATTATAATTTACCACCTTTTTGTCATACATTTTCATACAAGTGTTTCATACTTGAACTTTGATTGAAACATTTTCTGCACATTGTTCTATACCAATTCAGAAAAGTTTCTCATTCATACATAAACACTTGAGCACTAGTATATCATTATAAATTGTCTTTCTTGAAAGAGAAGATCAATCCTAGTGATTGATATATGTTCATCAACATTACTACTCAAATATATTTGGTTATTATTGACTTGCTATCCAGGATTGTTGGAAGCAAGGGTTTTTGATTAGTGAGAGGATTGTTCTCATAATCAAGTTAGTAAATCCAAGAGGATTGTTCTTGGTGGTTGAAATCTTGTTGTCCAAGATTGTTGGAAACAAGTGAGTCATTAAGGGAGGATTGTTCTCTGGATGTACTTAATGAAAATCCAAGAGGATTGTTCTTGGTGTTTGGTGTGTCTTGTGTAAGTCACAAACAATAGTAAAATCTCTTTCATGTTGAAAGGGGACTGGAGTACTCTCGGATTGTGAGGGGAACCAGTATACATCATTATGTTCTTTACTTTTCCGCATTTACCGCTTTCACAAATCATAACCAGAAAAGAAAGTAACACATTTCTAAACTCTTGCACCAAACCATAAAAATAAGAACAACAAGTATTCAAAAACCGGATAAATATTCAAAGTGCTAATTCACCCCCCTTTTAGGCACACTCAATAAACTTACAAATGGGATCAGAGCAGGTTATAGGTATCCTGTTCCTAAAAGATCCCGATGGCTTCTGTAAATCAAGATCCGGTTTTTAGAGGCGGTGGTAGCAACAACAAACCTGCATTATTCTGTGGACAATACTTCGACTTTTGGAAAATTCGTATGAAGGCTCACTTATAAGCACAAGGAGAAGAAGTATGGGAGGATGTCATAGAAGGTCCTCATGTTCCTACAATTGTTATCGATGGCGTTGCATCAGATAAACTTAAAGCCTCATGGAATAACGATGATAGGAGAAGAGTTCTTGCTGACAAAAGGGCTATCAATCTTATTCAAGGTGCACTTAGTATGGATGACTTCTTTCGTGTTTCGGCATGTACAACGGCTAAACAAATATGGGATACGTTAGTAGAAACTCATGAAGGAACCGTTGAAGTTAAGAGATCTCGATTGAATACTTTAAGTCAAGAATATGAATTAATTAGAATGCAGCCCGGAGAATCCATCCTTGAATTACAAAAAAGATTCGTTCACTTAATAAATCATTTAAGTGCTCTTGGAAAGAAAGTCTCTACCGATGAAAAAAATCTGAAGGTGCTTAGATCTTTAACCAGAGAATGGAAACCGAAAGTAACGGCAATATCCGAGAAGAAGAATCTATCTAGAATGACTTCAGCAACATTGTTCGGTAAACTTCAAGAATATGAAACGGAACTTGGAAGATTGGAGAAGCATTAAATTCAAGTAAAAGATTCAAAAGACATTGTCTTAAAAACAAAAGTCAAACATCATGATACAATGAAGTGGATGAATCCACTAGTGAAGAAGATAATGAGTTTATCAAAAAGTTTGAAAAATTTCTAAGAAAGGAAAGGAAAAAGGAGATCATTAAAGGGGAAGCACCAACAAGGAAGGTTAAATGCTTTGAATGTGGAGAAAAAGGACATGTCAAAAGTGAATGCCCTACTCTTGAAAATAAGAATAAATACTTCAAGAGAAAGAAGGACAAAAGGCCAAATAAAGCATATGTAGCATGGGACGACAATGAAGTAAGTTCATCTTCCGATTCCAAAAGCAAAGAATATGCAAATCTATCATTCATGGCTTCACACCATTCCGATGCTGAAAACGATGAGGTTAGTAATGAATTTTCCATTTATGATAATGATGTACAAGGTGCCATAAATGAACTCTTGAATGAATGTAAAATGTTATATAGAACCATATCAATACAAGAGAAACAAATCAAGTCTCTTGAAGAGAAAATTGATTCTATACAAAAAGATTTCGAGGTTGAAAAAAAACAATATGTTGATAAAGAAATACAAAATAAAGTTAACAAGCCTAAAGTGGTTCACCACCATCCTAAGAAAAGATTTCCTAAAAGGAAACCGTATGTTCCTACATGTTTTTATTGTGGTATTGTTGGCCATACACCTAATGCTTGCTATGTTAGAAACTTTAGTGCGGCAAGTGGTCATTATGTGTGGGTTAAGAAAGGAACTAACTATGATGGACCCAAAGCACATTGGGTACAAAATCAAACTTAATTTGTTTTGTAGTTTTGCTTGAGGACCACTTAAAATCTATGGTGTTTTTGATAAGTGGTGGTTCTAAGCATTTGATGGGAGATATAAACTAACTTTCAAATCTAGTTATAAAGTCCAAGGGTGATTTCACATATGGAGAATACCTTAAAGGAAGAATTCTTGGCATATACAAAGTTGGAGCACTAAATTTTACATCCAATTGAAGATTTACTTTATGTTAAAAGACAAAGGCTTCAAAATCATATTCACAAAAGATGAATGTTTTGATGAAGTCACTCATGAGGTAAACATCTACTTGTATTTTTCACAAAAGAGAATGTTCACTTGTATTTTTCGTAACATCTACTTGAACTTTTTAAATTGTTCTTCCTTTTCATCTTTCTTTTTAGGCTTCTCTTTCAAGAATGGGCATGGTGCTTTGATATAGTCAGGAAGTTCTAGATTTAGCTCATTCAAAATTTTCTTCTTAGTTCATCTCCAAGGCGAGTTCTTATCTATAAATTGGTCAAGAGTCCAACCCTTAACCTCATCACTGTGAAGGCAAGCCTCTACAACACTATGTTTTGATGAAGACAACTATCATGAGTATACATCAATAAAGGATGGGTAAAAAGATAAAATTAACTATGGATCAATATTGCAACCTTCATGGAGATTAGCTTTGATTGATTAATCTTCATGTCATAATGGTACAAGCAAAATCCTTTTAGATTGATATTCCTTAGTGCTCAAAAAATCATATAAACTTTCATAAATATGCATGTCCAAACTTATATATGCATGGCATAAGTTTTTATATAGCAAAAACATGCATTTTCACTCCTTATGTTGAGGTAACCGGTTACCAACATTCATGTAACCGGTTACTCAAACTATGAAAAGTATTCCCACTAGTTTTTGTATGGGTAACCGATTACCCTTGTTTCAATAATCGATTACTGAGTTAAAAATTTCAAAAATTGTGAACGTTGGGAGTGGGTAATCGATTACCCTGCTTTTGGTAACCGATTACCTACTGAACCAGTGCCTTCTTTCACTCTGCTTCATGTTCAAACTGTTAGAACAAGATTTGTTCTGATCAATATTCTTAGTTTTGATGATAACAAGGATATGAATTTTGTGTGAGATAATGTGGTACTCTAATACATTGCAATTTCCCTTTCAGGAAATATATAAAGAGTATGCACAAATCAGCGCTCAGAAGCTTTGTCTCAGAAGGTTCAGCATGCAACATCGGAACATGGTCTGGCAAGACATCAGAAGATGGTCAAGGCAGAATCAGAACATGGGTCTATGAAAGCATCAGAAGAACTTGAGGTCAGAAGCAGAAGCACTGAAGTTCTCATGGTATCACGCTCAGAAGCACTTCAAGGTCAGAAGACAAGAAGATGCAATGCACCAAGCTGATTGACTCTGATGATATTCAAATATTATATTCACAAACATCAGATCAGAAGAAAGTACAGGTGGCAGGCTACGCTGACTGACAAAAGGAACGTTGGAAGCTATTAAAGGCAACGTCAGTAGACACAGCGTGAACAAGGCTCGAGGTAGTTGACAAAAGCGTGAAACATTAAATGCAAAGCTGTACGGAACACGCAAAGCATTAAATGCGCTCAACGGTCATCTTCTCAAACGCCTATAAATATGAAGTTCTGATGAGAATCAAGGTTAACAACTCTGAACCAAATTATGTGAATATTAACTTGCTGAAACGCTGCTCAAACTCAAAGCTCAGAAACTTCATCTTCATCAAAGCTCACTACATTGCTGTTGTAATATATTAGTGAGATTAAGCTTAAACGTTAAGAGAAATATCACGGTTGTGATTATAGCTTTTAAGAAGCATTGTAAAACTCTTATTTGATTACATTAATTTGTAAGTAACTAGAGTGATCAAGTGTTGATCAGGATACTCTAGGAAGTCTTAGCTTGTGTCTAAGCAGTTGTAATTAGAGTGATCACGTGGTGGTCAGGATACTCTAAGAAAGTCTTAGCTTGTGTCTAAGCATTTGTTCCTGGAGTGATCAGGTTGTGATCAGGATACTCTAGAAGACTTAGTCGCGGACTAAGTGGAAAACCATTGTAATCTGTTGCGATTAGTGGATTAAATCCTCAGGTGAGGTAAATCACTCCGTGGGGGTGGACTGGAGTAGTTTAGTTAACAACGAACCAGGATAAAAATAACTGTGCATATTGTTTTTATCGTTCAAGTTTTTAGACTACACTTATTCAAACCCCCCCTTTCTAAGTGTTTTTCTATCTTTCACAAACGTGAATATCTTTTTAAACCTTAAACATTGCTTTGTTTGATCATTTTATACTCTTTCGAAAGGGTGTAAATACTTATATAAATACCATAAACTTCTGATTTAAATCTCACCCCTTTCATTATAATTTACCACCTTTTTGTCATACATTTTCATACAAGTGTTTCATACTTGAACTTTGATTGAAACATTTTCTGCACATTGTTCTATACCAATTCAGAAAAGTTTCTCATTCATACATAAACACTTGAGCACTAGTATATCATTATAAATTGTCTTTCTTGAAAGAGAAGATCAATCCTAGTGATTGATATATGTTCATCAACATTACTACTCAAATATATTTGGTTATTATTGACTTGCTATCCAGGATTGTTGGAAGCAAGGGTTTTTGATTAGTGAGAGGATTGTTCTCATAATCAAGTTAGTAAATCCAAGAGGATTGTTCTTGGTGGTTGAAATCTTGTTGTCCAAGATTGTTGGAAACAAGTGAGTCATTAAGGGAGGATTGTTCTCTGGATGTACTTAATGAAAATCCAAGAGGATTGTTCTTGGTGTTTGGTGTGTCTTGTGTAAGTCACAAACAATAGTAAAATCTCTTTCATGTTGAAAGGGGACTGGAGTACTCTCGGATTGTGAGGGGAACCAGTATACATCATTATGTTCTTTACTTTTCCGCATTTACCGCTTTCACAAATCATAACCAGAAAAGAAAGTAACACATTTCTAAACTCTTGCACCAAACCATAAAAATAAGAACAACAAGTATTCAAAAACCGGATAAATATTCAAAGTGCTAATTCACCCCCCTTTTAGGCACACTCAATAAACTTACAAATGGGATCAGAGCAGGTTATAGGTATCCTGTTCCTAAAAGATCCCGATGGCTTCTGTAAATCAAGATCCGGTTTTTAGAGGCGGTGGTAGCAACAACAAACCTGCATTATTCTGTGGACAATACTTCGACTTTTGGAAAATTCGTATGAAGGCTCACTTATAAGCACAAGGAGAAGAAGTATGGGAGGATGTCATAGAAGGTCCTCATGTTCCTACAATTGTTATCGATGGCGTTGCATCAGATAAACTTAAAGCCTCATGGAATAACGATGATAGGAGAAGAGTTCTTGCTGACAAAAGGGCTATCAATCTTATTCAAGGTGCACTTAGTATGGATGACTTCTTTCGTGTTTCGGCATGTACAACGGCTAAACAAATATGGGATACGTTAGTAGAAACTCATGAAGGAACCGTTGAAGTTAAGAGATCTCGATTGAATACTTTAAGTCAAGAATATGAATTAATTAGAATGCAGCCCGGAGAATCCATCCTTGAATTACAAAAAAGATTCGTTCACTTAATAAATCATTTAAGTGCTCTTGGAAAGAAAGTCTCTACCGATGAAAAAAATCTGAAGGTGCTTAGATCTTTAACCAGAGAATGGAAACCGAAAGTAACGGCAATATCCGAGAAGAAGAATCTATCTAGAATGACTTCAGCAACATTGTTCGGTAAACTTCAAGAATATGAAACGGAACTTGGAAGATTGGAGAAGCATTAAATTCAAGTAAAAGATTCAAAAGACATTGTCTTAAAAACAAAAGTCAAACATCATGATACAATGAAGTGGATGAATCCACTAGTGAAGAAGATAATGAGTTTATCAAAAAGTTTGAAAAATTTCTAAGAAAGGAAAGGAAAAAGGAGATCATTAAAGGGGAAGCACCAACAAGGAAGGTTAAATGCTTTGAATGTGGAGAAAAAGGACATGTCAAAAGTGAATGCCCTACTCTTGAAAATAAGAATAAATACTTCAAGAGAAAGAAGGACAAAAGGCCAAATAAAGCATATGTAGCATGGGACGACAATGAAGTAAGTTCATCTTCCGATTCCAAAAGCAAAGAATATTCAAATCTATCATTCATGGCTTCACACCATTCCGATGCTGAAAACGATGAGGTTAGTAATGAATTTTCCATTTATGATAATGATGTACAAGGTGCCATAAATGAACTCTTGAATGAATGTAAAATGTTATATAGAACCATATCAATACAAGAGAAACAAATCAAGTCTCTTGAAGAGAAAATTGATTCTATACAAAAAGATTTCGAGGTTGAAAAGAAACAATATGTTGATAAAGAAATACAAAAGAAAGTTAACAAGCCTAAAGTGGTTCACCACCATCCTAAGAAAAGATTTCCTAAAAGGAAACCGTATGTTCCTACATGTTTTTATTGTGGTATTGTTGGCCATACACCTAATGCTTGCTATGTTAGAAACTTTAGTGCGGCAAGTGGTCATTATGTGTGGGTTAAGAAAGGAACTAACTATGATGGACCCAAAGCACATTGGGTACAAAATCAAACTTAATTTGTTTTGTAGTTTTGCTTGAGGACCACTTAAAATCTATGGTGTTTTTGATAAGTGGTGGTTCTAAGCATTTGATGGGAGATATAAACTAACTTTCAAATCTAGTTATAAAGTCCAAGGGTGATTTCACATATGGAGAATACCTTAAAGGAAGAATTCTTGGCATATACAAAGTTGGAGCACTAAATTTTACATCCAATTGAAGATTTACTTTATGTTAAAAGACAAAGGCTTCAAAATCATATTCACAAAAGATGAATGTTTTGATGAAGTCACTCATGAGGTAAACATCTACTTGTATTTTTCACAAAAGAGAATGTTCACTTGTATTTTTCGTAACATCTACTTGAACTTTTTAAATTGTTCTTCCTTTTCATCTTTCTTTTTAGGCTTCTCTTTCAAGAATGGGCATGGTGCTTTGATATAGTCAGGAAGTTCTAGATTTAGCTCATTCAAAATTTTCTTCTTAGTTCATCTCCAAGGCGAGTTCTTATCTATAAATTGGTCAAGAGTCCAACCCTTAACCTCATCACTGTGAAGGCAAGCCTCTACAACACTATGTTTTGATGAAGACAACTATCATGAGTATACATCAATAAAGGATGGGTAAAAAGATAAAATTAGCTATGGATCAATATTGCAACCTTCATGGAGATTAGCTTTGATTGATTAATCTTCATGTCATAATGGTACAAGCAAAATCCTTTTAGATTGATATTCCTTAGTGCTCAAAAAATCATATAAACTTTCATAAATATGCATGTCCAAACTTATATATGCATGGCATAAGTTTTTATATAGCAAAAACATGCATTTTCACTCCTTATGTTGAGGTAACCGGTTACCAACATTCATGTAACCGGTTACTCAAACTATGAAAAGTATTCCCACTAGTTTTTGTATGGGTAACCGATTACCCTTGTTTCAATAATCGATTACTGAGTTAAAAATTTCAAAAATTGTGAACGTTGGGAGTGGGTAATCGATTACCCTGCTTTTGGTAACCGATTACCTACTGAACCAGTGCCTTCTTTCACTCTGCTTCATGTTCAAACTGTTAGAACAAGATTTGTTCTGATCAATATTCTTAGTTTTGATGATAACAAGGATATGAATTTTGTGTGAGATAATGTGGTACTCTAATACATTGCAATTTCCCTTTCAGGAAATATATAAAGAGTATGCACAAATCAGCGCTCAGAAGCTTTGTCTCAGAAGGTTCAGCATGCAACATCAAAACATGGTCTGGCAAGACATCAGAAGATGGTCAAGGCAGAATCAGAACATGGGTCTATGAAAGCATCAGAAGAACTTGAGGTCAGAAGCAGAAGCACTGAAGTTCTCATGGTATCACGCTCAGAAGCACTTCAAGGTCAGAAGACAAGAAGATGCAATGCACCAAGCTGATTGACTCTGATGATATTCAAATATTATATTCACAAACATCAGATCAGAAGAAAGTACAGGTGGCAGGCTACGCTGACTGACAAAAGGAACGTTGGAAGCTATTAAAGGCAACGTCAGTAGACACAGCGTGAACAAGGCTCGAGGTAGTTGACAAAAGCGTGAAACATTAAATGCAAAGCTGTACGGAACACGCAAAGCATTAAATGCGCTCAACGGTCATCTTCTCAAACGCCTATAAATATGAAGTTCTGATGAGAAGCAAGGTTAACAACTCTGAACCAAATTATGTGAATATTAACTTGCTGAAACGCTGCTCAAACTCAAAGCTCAGAAACTTCATCTTCATCAAAGCTCACTACATTGCTATTGTAATATATTAGTGAGATTAAGCTTAAACGTTAAGAGAAATATCACGGTTGTGATTATAGCTTTTAAGAAGCATTGTAAAACTCTTATTTGATTACATTAATTTGTAAGTAACTAGAGTGATCAAGTGTTGATCAGGATACTCTAGGAAGTCTTAGCTTGTGTCTAAGCAGTTGTAATTAGAGTGATCACGTGGTGGTCAGGATACTCTAAGAAAGTCTTAGCTTGTGTCTAAGCATTTGTTCCTGGAGTGATCAGGTTGTGATCAGGATACTCTAGAAGACTTAGTCGCGGACTAAGTGGAAAACCATTGTAATCTGTTGCGATTAGTGGATTAAATCCTCAGGTGAGGTAAATCACTCCGTGGGGGTGGACTGGAGTAGTTTAGTTAACAACGAACCAGGATAAAAATAACTGTGCATATTTTTTTTATCGTTCAAGTTTTTAGACTACACTTATTCAAACCCCCCTTTCTAAGTGTTTTTCTATCTTTCACAAACGTGAATATCTTTTTAAACCTTAAACATTGCTTTGTTTGATCATTTTATACTCTTTCGAAAGGGTGTAAATACTTATATAAATACCATAAACTCATGATTTAAATCTCACCTCTTTCATTATAATTTACCACCTTTTTGTCATACATTTTCATACAAGTGTTTCATACTTGAACTTTGATTGAAACATTTTCTGCACATTGTTCTATACCAATTCAGAAAAGTTTCTCATTCATACATAAACACTTGAGCACTAGTATATCATTATAAATTGTCTTTCTTGAAAGAGAAGATCAATCCTAGTGATTGATATATGTTCATCAACATTACTACTCAAATATATTTGGTTATTATTGACTTGCTATCCAGGATTGTTGGAAGCAAGGGTTTTTGATTAGTGAGAGGATTGTTCTCATAATCAAGTTAGTAAATCCAAGAGGATTGTTCTTGGTGGTTGAAATCTTGTTGTCCAAGATTGTTGGAAACAAGTGAGTCATTAAGGGAGGATTGTTCTCTGGATGTACTTAATGAAAATCCAAGAGGATTGTTCTTGGTGTTTGGTGTGTCTTGTGTAAGTCACAAACAATAGTAAAATCTCTTTCATGTTGAAAGGGGACTGGAGTACTCTCGGATTGTGAGGGGAACCAGTATACATCATTATGTTCTTTACTTTTCCGCATTTACCGCTTTCACAAATCATAACCAGAAAAGAAAGTAACACATTTCTAAACTCTTGCACCAAACCATAAAAATAAGAACAACAAGTATTCAAAAACCGGATAAATATTCAAAGTGCTAATTCACCCCCCTTTTAGGCACACTCAATAAACTTACAAATGGGATCAGAGCAGGTTATAGGTATCCTGTTCCTAAAAGATCCCGATGGCTTCTGTAAATCAAGATCCGGTTTTTAGAGGCGGTGGTAGCAACAACAAACCTGCATTATTCTGTGGACAATACTTCGACTTTTGGAAAATTCGTATGAAGGCTCACTTATAAGCACAAGGAGAAGAAGTATGGGAGGATGTCATAGAAGGTCCTCATGTTCCTACAATTGTTATCGATGGCGTTGCATCAGATAAACTTAAAGCCTCATGGAATAACGATGATAGGAGAAGAGTTCTAGCTGACAAAAGGGCTATCAATCTTATTCAAGGTGCACTTAGTATGGATGACTTCTTTCGTGTTTCGGCATGTACAACGGCTAAACAAATATGGGATACGTTAGTAGAAACTCATGAAGGAACCGTTGAAGTTAAGAGATCTCGATTGAATACTTTAAGTCAAGAATATGAATTAATTAGAATGCAGCCCGGAGAATCCATCCTTGAATTACAAAAAAGATTCGTTCACTTAATAAATCATTTAAGTGCTCTTGGAAAGAAAGTCTCTACCGATGAAAAAAATCTGAAGGTGCTTAGATCTTTAACCAGAGAATGGAAACCGAAAGTAACGGCAATATCCGAGAAGAAGAATCTATCTAGAATGACTTCAGCAACATTGTTCGGTAAACTTCAAGAATATGAAACGGAACTTGGAAGATTGGAGAAGCATTAAATTCAAGTAAAAGATTCAAAAGACATTGTCTTAAAAACAAAAGTCAAACATCATGATACAATGAAGTGGATGAATCCACTAGTGAAGAAGATAATGAGTTTATCAAAAAGTTTGAAAAATTTCTAAGAAAGGAAAGGAAAAAGGAGATCATTAAAGGGGAAGCACCAACAAGGAAGGTTAAATGCTTTGAATGTGGAGAAAAAGGACATGTCAAAAGTGAATGCCCTACTCTTGAAAATAAGAATAAATACTTCAAGAGAAAGAAGGACAAAAGGCCAAATAAAGCATATGTAGCATGGGACGACAATGAAGTAAGTTCATCTTCCGATTCCAAAAGCAAAGAATATGCAAATCTATCATTCATGGCTTCACACCATTCCGATGCTGAAAACGATGAGGTTAGTAATGAATTTTCCATTTATGATAATGATGTACAAGGTGCCATAAATGAACTCTTGAATGAATGTAAAATGTTATATAGAACCATATCAATACAAGAGAAACAAATCAAGTCTCTTGAAGAGAAAATTGATTCTATACAAAAAGATTTCGAGGTTGAAAAGAAACAATATGTTGATAAAGAAATACAAAAGAAAGTTAACAAGCCTAAAGTGGTTCACCACCATCCTAAGAAAAGATTTCCTAAAAGGAAACCGTATGTTCCTACATGTTTTTATTGTGGTATTGTTGGCCATACACCTAATGCTTGCTATGTTAGAAACTTTAGTGCGGCAAGTGGTCATTATGTGTGGGTTAAGAAAGGAACTAACTATGATGGACCCAAAGCACATTGGGTACAAAATCAAACTTAATTTGTTTTGTAGTTTTGCTTGAGGACCACTTAAAATCTATGGTGTTTTTGATAAGTGGTGGTTCTAAGCATTTGATGGGAGATATAAACTAACTTTCAAATCTAGTTATAAAGTCCAAGGGTGATTTCACATATGGAGAATACCTTAAAGGAAGAATTCTTGGCAGATACAAAGTTGGAGCACTAAATTTTACATCCAATTGAAGATTTACTTTATGTTAAAAGACAAAGGCTTCAAAATCATATTCACAAAAGATGAATGTTTTGATGAAGTCACTCATGAGGTAAACATCTACTTGTATTTTTCACAAAAGAGAATGTTCACTTGTATTTTTCGTAACATCTACTTGAACTTTTTAAATTGTTCTTCCTTTTCATCTTTCTTTTTAGGCTTCTCTTTCAAGAATGGGCATGGTGCTTTGATATAGTCAGGAAGTTCTAGATTTAGCTCATTCAAAATTTTCTTCTTAGTTCATCTCCAAGGCGAGTTCTTATCTATAAATTGGTCAAGAGTCCAACCCTTAACCTCATCACTGTGAAGGCAAGCCTCTACAACACTATGTTTTGATGAAGACAACTATCATGAGTATACATCAATAAAGGATGGGTAAAAAGATAAAATTAGCTATGGATCAATATTGCAACCTTCATGGAGATTAGCTTTGATTGATTAATCTTCATGTCATAATGGTACAAGCAAAATCCTTTTAGATTGATATTCCTTAGTGCTCAAAAAATCATATAAACTTTCATAAATATGCATGTCCAAACTTATATATGCATGGCATAAGTTTTTATATAGCAAAAACATGCATTTTCACTCCTTATGTTGAGGTAACCGGTTACCAATATTCATGTAACCAGTTACTCAAACTATGAAAAGTATTCCCACTAGTTTTTGTATGGGTAACCGATTACCCTTGTTTCAGTAATCGATTACTGAGTTAAAAATTTCAAAAATTGTGAACGTTGGGAGTGGGTAATCGATTACCCTGCTTTTGGTAACCGATTACCTACTGAACCAGTGCCTTCTTTCACTCTGCTTCATGTTCAAACGTGAATATCTTTTTAAACCTTAAACATTGCTTTGTTTGATCATTTTATACTCTTTATAAAGGGTGTAAATACCTATATAAATACCATAAACTTCTGATTTAAATCTCACCTCTTTCATTATAATTTACCACCTTTTTGTCATACATTTTCATACAAGTGTTTCATACTTGAACTTTCATTGAAACATTTTCTGCACATGGTTCCATACCAATTCAGAAAAGTTTCTCATTCATACATAAACACTTGAGCACTATTATATCATTGTAAATTGTCTTGCTTGAAAGAGAAGATCAATCCTAGTGATTGATATATGTTCATCAACATTACTACTCAAATATATTTGGTTATTATTGACTTGCTATCCAAGGAAGAAAGGTTTTTTGATTAGTGAGAGGATTGTTCTCATAATCAAGTTAGTAAATCCAAGAGGATTGTTCTTGGTGGTTGAAATCTTGTTGTCCAGGATTGTTGGAAACAAGTGAGTCATTAAGGGAGGATTGTTCTCTTAATGTACTTAGTGAAAATCCAATAGGGCTGTTCTTGGTGTTTGGTGTGTCTTGTGTAAGTCACAAACAATAGTAAAATCTCTTTCATGTTGAAAAGGGACTGGAGTACTCTCGGATTGTGAGGGGAACCAGTATACATCATTATGTTCTTTACTTTTCCTCATTTACCGCTTTCACAAGTCATAACCAGAAAAGAAAGTAACACATTTCTAAACTCTTGCACCAAACCAGAAAAATAAGAACAACAAGTATTCAAAAACCGGATAAATATTCAAAGTCCTAGTTCATCTCCCTCTTAGGCACACTCAATAAACTTACAATCACTACTTTCTAACTCATTTTTTCTCCCTCACTCTTTTTTTCATCAGGTTCGTTGCCACTCTTTTCTTACCAACACTAGGTGATGACTCTATAATTCTACTCCTTAACTCAACGGCATTATAGTTACCATTCTTTGGATTATCCACTGTATTACCATTAAATCCCCTGTCGGTATTAGCTTCAGCTGATATTTTCTTTCACAACTGGCCAAATTGTGCCTATAAATTTTTGATAGAGGCCTTTGTGTTTTTATTTTTTGAGTTGGCATGATGAAACCCTCAAGAGTTTCTTCTAAAATTGATGGTTTCTGCTGAGGTGTTTGTGCTTCTTGAGATGTACCTTGAGTAAGATTCAAGGTCTGAATATTGTTGCTCCACTTGAAATTGGGGTGATCTTCGCATCCTTGATTATATGTATTAGAATATGGATTGTTTCTTTGGAAGTTTGCATACTGAACCTCAGCACTCTCAACATTTGGAACACAATTTCCATTTGCATGCACACCTCCACAAAAACCACATTTTAGTGTTTGGACTTGGCTTACATTAGCTTGATTTAATTGAGTGGTGACCAATTGTTTGGTGAGAGCTTCCATTTAAGTTACTGGTAATGTTTGTTGTTGTTGACAAATATTCTTCCATATTCTCTCTTCTTCTTGTATGTTATTGTTATGTTGATGTAATTGTTATGCATTTTGATGAATTTTGCTGGATTACAATGTCATGCTAGTTTATGTTAACATTTTTTTCATATTGCTTGTAGGATTCAAATTCACATAGTATGGTTATGGTTCACATGATGGTTTGTGGTTCACATAGTATGTGAAAAAAATACATGAGGATGAAGCTATTCATCCTCCTTGTATTTTTTCATAGTAACATAAGTAGATCAACCTCAACTTCATTATTAGACAATCACTTTTTCAATTAAGGGTATGTATGTTGTTGATAACTGTTGTTTATGTTCTTGTTGTTGTTGGTGTTGTTTTGTATTTTTTTTGTTAATAAATGGTTTTTTCATGTGCACTAGCAAGTGGTTATGGGTCTTTACTTATCACTTAAAGCTTTGAGAAATGGTTAGTTATTAAGTTCTCCCAATCTATGTTAATTAATTGATGTTTTTGTTGATAAATGTTTTTAGTGAGTTTGTTATATCATATATGATTGCTTGTTTCACCACCCCCTCATTGAATTAGCATTCATTTAAACATATTTTTGAGATGATAATTTTAAAAAATTAAATTATTCTTGAAAATCAACTTAGACGATCCAATATTTTTTCGAATTGCATGCACCTTGTAAATCATAATTTCCTCTTTAACGTATAGAATTTCATTCAATGCCACAAATTGTTCAAAACAATATTGATAAAGGGATGTTAATCTACGTCTTTCACACAAATCTTGATGATTGAAAAAAAACTAGAAAAGAAGATGAAATCAAATTTTGTGTGAAACACTCAGACTGGCATCCATTCATCAACATTAATTTGAAGAATTTGGGATTGAATCAAATCCTATAGGCTAAAGAGGAAATCATGATTTACAAGAGGCATGCAATTCGAAAAACATTGGATTGTTTAATTTTTTTCAAGAATAATTTTTTTTTATTATTATCTCAAAAATCTATTTGAATGGTTGTATATGGTTAATGACGGGCAGGGAAAAATAAGCTATCTCATATTTTATAATAAACTCTTACATATACCATAACTGTTGATACTCATAACTATGGTGAAATATTATTTTTTTTATGCGGTTTAATTTTGGTTGTAGGTGGGTATCCAACCCATGACACTATATTTATGACAACAATTGTTTACGTCAACCATTATGATATATAACGCGTTACATAGTTTATCACAACGGTCGCGCACCCGTGGTTGAAACAACGAACTTACAACAACACACTACTTCACAATGGTATGTCACGCGTGATGGTATCCCTTTTCCAACCTTTGTGAAAGGGATTTTCCGTAATAGTGATAATCAAAAGAATCCAAGAGTCCATCTTTATGGAGTTTGGAAATGTGCTTCTCATTTATGTGGACTAAGCAAAATTTCCAAAGCTAAGTCAGATTCAACTCATTAGATTTCATATTTTTAGTATTAATAATATAAATTTGATCGCGACTTTGCGTGTCTATTAGTCGGGATAACTGCAAGTGCACAGTCATGTCGTGTAGTTTTAAAAGATATCGAATCCACAGGGACTATAAATCGACCTACCGTTATCTAAAGTTACTATGTAAAGCTAAGGCTAATGATATTTGGGTTTTTTATAAATGGGGAAACTAAAATCTTAAATCTAGGTAAAATATAATAACAAACGGATATCAGTATGTATTTCATCTAACTTAGGTGATCCGAAGTTCCATTGGCCAGATTCTAATTAAATCAAAGATCTTTACTAACTATGTTATTTAAAAGTCCTCCTCTCAAACTCTCGCTCTATTGATTCAGACTACGATCCTAACTCTTAATGTACGCTTTCGCCATCCCACCAGATTTAGAAACGCTTTTTGAAAACAACATACTTAATAAAATGCTTGTTTTATGAAGTCGTTATCTACTTAAATCTCCTAATCTCAAACTCTCGCTCTGTTGACTCGGAACATGCTAATATCCCTAACGTACGCTTTCGCCATCCCGCTCGGGTGTAAAAACACTTTTTGAAAATAAATAAGTTCTAATTAGTTCTAATACGCTTTCGCCATCCTTAAAACTAATGTCCTATGTCTACTATCCAGTTAAAGATCTCAAACTTTCGCTCTATTGATTTTAACCTTTGACCGTCTTAAGACCTCAAACTTTCGCTCTATTGGTTTTAAGACTTACTAATTAAATTAGACATACAAACCAAAAACAAGTGATATTTAATAAAACATAATTAAGCCAATTTATTTCGGATCCCTACGGTTAAATTACTTTACATACCGACATCTAAATAAATTAGCCAGACATATTAATATGGTTAAACATGCATAAATAGATTCGGTTCATAATAATAGGCATATTAATTGGCATATAATATATCATGCAAATAAATAATATAAAGGCAGTAAATAATAAACCTGAATGAAATAAATATGAATCTTGCAGTACTTGAACTTCCACCACAGGTTGGTTGGATTGTTCTTCAGAAATTATTCGGCGTAAATTAAACAAGGAAATAAAAACTAAATCTAACGTAAGGTTAGATCCGTTAAAGGTTCACAACAATTTCCGATGTAGAAATTGTTGTGAGAAAATATGAACGAAAGTAGAAATAAAAGAAGGAATTAAAATTGCTGGAATTAAAAATGCTGGAATGAAAGGGAAATAATACTGAACTAAAAATGGTGGCTGGGACTAAGCATGGTCCAACAACTTTTACGTGAATATCTGGTTCTTTATATAGTCCTCTTTGTGGTAACTGCTCGTTCTAGTTGGTCCCCTTTTTTCTCCTAAAATGTAGCACATTAATTGACTCTGCAAAAGTACGTTGCGGCGTGTAATTCTCCAATTTCAAAACAGACTTGAGACGTGCGTCTCAAGTGGACCTAGTTGAAGGAGACGTGCGTCCCAAAAAGGAGACGTGGCCCCCTATTTTATAGGAGACGGACGTCTCCATTTATCCATCATCAACAATGTGACTAAACGTCACACAGGTAACAAATGTGACCACGTCACATTTTGTTTATATATATATATATATATATATATATATATATATATATATATTTAGTTATATATATATATATATATATATATATATATATATATATATATTATTTTCATTTCTTCATTCTTTGTGGTTTGGGCTTGCATCTTTGCACAATTGGGTCTTCTTTGCACCTCCTTTTCACTTCAGCACCCATTTTTCATCTTTTAGGCACAATTAGTAGTCATTTTAGCTCCATTTCTTTTCCTTTTCACAAATAGTCCTCAAAACGAACATAAAACCTAAAACAATGGAAATACCAGCATAATACCAACATAAAGCAACATAATTAAGATAAAATAGGGAAATAATATATGTAAATCAAGCCAAATATGTGATACATTTTCGTGTTATCAAATACCCCCACACTTAAATCATTGCTTGTCCTCAAGCAATCAACCACACGGTAAAAGAAAATGATTAAGCAAAGTCTTTGAAACAAAGGCACGGCACGACTCCTAGTCATACGTGGTTACTAGGCTAAGGTTAGATCGATAGGTACTAAATGCCAACACCAAGGATACCGTAACGACACAATGTCAAAAACTCCCTCCTTATATAAACCAATTCGAATTATGCCATTATAACTCAACCTATATTTCTTGTTTTTCGTTTCACTCTTTTCATTCAAGCGCAATCACATTAAGCCCGTTATCCGTACACGCACATAGTAGGGAAATCGGTTAGCGACTATGATCCTTTTCTTTTCTTTAGCACGGGGTTCTGGTTTTTAAGTGGTGCAGCCCCATTTTCCCAACTGCGGTTGCGGGGGATCGGACCGTAGTCCACCCTACCAAGCCCAGTACCAGTGACCTCTAGGCCAACCAACAGTGGGTTCTAATTATTAAATCCTTATTGGCTTAACAGCCATTGGGCTAAATGACCGGGTGAGGGTCACCTAACTTAGAAGGTTATTCTTCAATTAAATTATTTAAAAAAAACAGGATCATTCACTTATATTCATCGACTCCCTACGTAGTTTGTGCTTAAGATGGTGCCGACTGCTAATATAAACTACTTAAGAGCTACTTTGAAAACTTGAGCCTAAGGTCTCGACAAAATGGGCATCCAAATTGATATCACATAATGAGGGGGTTTAGGGTGTCAGGACGGTATCGATGTTGTTGAAACATCTCCAAGTCTTTCTAACAATGCCTAAAGTGTGACAACCTCTATACTTTCGGAGTGTGTATGCCATGCGTCAAAATTCAAATTTTTGTTGGAGGTTAAAATTTTCAAATTTTGGGGAAATTTGATAACAACAGAAAATCATATATAAAGACTTGACAACACAACTAGAAGACAATAAATAAAGCAATAAATGAAAGCGGTAAAGCTTCTCCCCCACACTTAAACCAAACATTGTCCTCAATGTTTCGACCCAAGGTGGAGAAGAAAAAACATAACCTATATGGATGCTACCGGCGGGCTATCACAACCAAATCTGCTCCGCGTCCGGAGGAAATATCTTCTCTTATCATGCTCATCAATGGTGTCACCACCAGCAGCAACACTCGTAGGAATGTGCGTGGAGACCCATTCATCTTTGAGATGATCGTCTATAGATTTTTCGCCTAGATATGGCCGAGACGTGACAAGTGATCTATATATTTATTATCTGCAAGTTCAAATGATAAAAGGAAAACATTAAACTGAAAACTCGTGGGTTGCCTCCCACGCAGCGCTTTGTTTAACGTCGATAGCTCGACGGCTTAAGAGTGCAATCACTCAAGGTGGTTCTCTCGAGAATGACTCCTCGTTTGAAATTTTAGCAAACTTCGTTTTCCATGGCCACTTATCAAGCCATCTCACATATCCCTCACCTTTTCTTTTCTTTCTTCTGTGGGGTGGTTCATTCTTTTGAACTCGTGGTGGCGGTTCTGGATCTATCCTAAGTATCAGTTTTTCGAGTTCGGGCTCAGTGATAATATCCACCACCTCAAAGGTTAACCTTACCCTCTTATCACTAATGATATCCTTAGTTTCATG
Source organism: Vicia villosa (assembly GCF_029867415.1). NCBI lineage: Eukaryota > Viridiplantae > Streptophyta > Magnoliopsida > Fabales > Fabaceae > Vicia > Vicia villosa. The sequence continues at coordinate 166,112 of NW_026705586.1, forward strand.
GTCGTCTAAATTTCTCTTTTTATGCAAGACTTCGAATAAGGATGCATTAGTGTTGATATTTTCCAATACCTTCACATACATAATGGATTTGGAGTCTACCTTAGCTTCCACAAAACTTTGCAGGAAAGAAATCGGTGGGGTATAGGGAAGAGGAATAACAATAGGTGTTTCCCTCTCTACCTCTTCTACAACCTCCCTTTCAGATGGTGTTGGTGTATTTTTCTCAATCTCCACTCTTTTCTCACTAGAAATCTCTTCAACCACATTATCACTCTTCTCAATCTCATAATCACTCTCCTCAATCTCATTATCACTCTCCTCAGGAATTTCAATTTGTTCTTCACTAATGGTTGTTTCCATATACTCCTCAAGTAAGTGTCCTAGCGACTTTTGTTCAAGTTGGGAGATTTGAGTTTCTAATGCCATGTTGTGAGTCGCGAGGGACTCAACTATAGTGGTCAGTTGCCTAAGGGTTTCATTGTTCTGAAGACTTTGTTTGATAAACTCTTGGTTTTGGACGGTTTGTGTCTCTACAAAGTGCTCCATCATGGCTTCTAATCTAGAGTGAGTTAGCGTCTCTTCGGGGTCCTCCATTGATATTTCGAAGTTAAAATTATGGGATTCTTGAGGTTCTTCAAAGGGAGCTAACGTTGCATTTTGCGTTTCCTCAAAGTGCTTCGTCATCATAGATTCTAGCCTAGAGAGAGTTTGTGCTTCAATGAATTCCTCCATTAAGATTTCGAGGTTGGATTTATGATAATCTTGCGACTCCTCAAATTGTGGGGCGTGGTGATCGTAGAGGAAATTTGGTTGATGATAAGTTTGTGTTGCATTGAAATCCTCTATTAATGCTTCGGGGTTCGAATTATAGGATTCTTGTGGTTCCTCGAAATATTGGGCGTGGTGATCGTAGAGGAAATTCGGTTGAGGATAGGTCTGGTTGGAATTATAAAATTCTTGTGTCACCTCAAAATGTTGGGATTGGTGATTGTAGAGGGAATTCGGTTGAGGATAAGCTAGTGTCGAGTTGTAATCCCCAATTAATGTTTTGAGGTTTGGATTGTAGGTTTCTTGTGGTTCCTCGAAATGTTGAGATTGGGAGTTGCAGAGGTAATTTGGGTGAGAATGAATTGGTGACGCATTGAAATTTTCCAACAGTATTTCGAGGTCGGATTTATGGGATTCTTGGTATCCCTCGAAATATTGTTGTTGGGAGTTGTAGAAAAAATTTGGGTGATACATTGTAACTAATTAAAAAAATGCCTTAGTCTCTACGGTGTAACAATGAGTTACGATATCGACTTGAATAGTCCCCGGCAACGGCGCCAAAAACTTGATCGCGACTTTGCGTGTCTATTAGTCGGGATAACTGCAAGTGCACAGTCATGTCGTGTAGTTTTAAAAGATATCGAATCCACAGGGACTATAAATCGACCTACCGTTATCTAAAGTTACTATGTAAAGCTAAGGCTAATGATATTTGGGTTTTTTATAAATGGGGAAACTAAAATCTTAAATCTAGGTAAAATATAATAACAAACGGATATCAGTATGTATTTCATCTAACTTAGGTGATCCGAAGTTCCATTGGCCAGATTCTAATTAAATCAAAGATCTTTACTAACTATGTTATTTAAAAGTCCTCCTCTCAAACTCTCGCTCTATTGATTCAGACTACGATCCTAACTCTTAATGTACGCTTTCGCCATCCCACCAGATTTAGAAACGCTTTTTGAAAACAACATACTTAATAAAATGCTTGTTTTATGAAGTCGTTATCTACTTAAATCTCCTAATCTCAAACTCTCGCTCTGTTGACTCGGAACATGCTAATATCCCTAACGTACGCTTTCGCCATCCCGCTCGGGTGTAAAAACACTTTTTGAAAATAAATAAGTTCTAATTAGTTCTAATACGCTTTCGCCATCCTTAAAACTAATGTCCTATGTCTACTATCCAGTTAAAGATCTCAAACTTTCGCTCTATTGATTTTAACCTTTGACCGTCTTAAGACCTCAAACTTTCGCTCTATTGGTTTTAAGACTTACTAATTAAATTAGACATACAAACCAAAAACAAGTGATATTTAATAAAACATAATTAAGCCAATTTATTTCGGATCCCTACGGTTAAATTACTTTACATACCGACATCTAAATAAATTAGCCAGACATATTAATATGGTTAAACATGCATAAATAGATTCGGTTCATAATAATAGGCATATTAATTGGCATATAATATATCATGCAAATAAATAATATAAAGGCAGTAAATAATAAACCTGAATGAAATAAATATGAATCTTGCAGTACTTGAACTTCCACCACAGGTTGGTTGGATTGTTCTTCAGAAATTATTCGGCGTAAATTAAACAAGGAAATAAAAACTAAATCTAACGTAAGGTTAGATCCGTTAAAGGTTCACAACAATTTCCGATGTAGAAATTGTTGTGAGAAAATATGAACGAAAGTAGAAATAAAAGAAGGAATTAAAATTGCTGGAATTAAAAATGCTGGAATGAAAGGGAAATAATACTGAACTAAAAATGGTGGCTGGGACTAAGCATGGTCCAACAACTTTTACGTGAATATCTGGTTCTTTATATAGTCCTCTTTGTGGTAACTGCTCGTTCTAGTTGGTCCCCTTTTTTCTCCTAAAATGTAGCACATTAATTGACTCTGCAAAAGTACGTTGCGGCGTGTAATTCTCCAATTTCAAAACAGACTTGAGACGTGCGTCTCAAGTGGACCTAGTTGAAGGAGACGTGCGTCCCAAAAAGGAGACGTGGCCCCCTATTTTATAGGAGACGGACGTCTCCATTTATCCATCATCAACAATGTGACTAAACGTCACACAGGTAACAAATGTGACCACGTCACATTTTGTTTATATATATATATATATATATATATATATATATATATATATATATATATATATATATATATATATATATATATATATATTATTTTCATTTCTTCATTCTTTGTGGTTTGGGCTTGCATCTTTGCACAATTGGGTCTTCTTTGCACCTCCTTTTCACTTCAGCACCCATTTTTCATCTTTTAGGCACAATTAGTAGTCATTTTAGCTCCATTTCTTTTCCTTTTCACAAATAGTCCTCAAAACGAACATAAAACCTAAAACAATGGAAATACCAGCATAATACCAACATAAAGCAACATAATTAAGATAAAATAGGGAAATAATATATGTAAATCAAGCCAAATATGTGATACATTTTCGTGTTATCAAAATTGACATTTCAAATTCAAGGACTTACAATCCTTTTTTCATTTGCATAATAGCATATAATATATCATTAAATAAGTAAAGGAACAAATTATTATTTATTATAAATAAAAAAACCAAACTTGTCCAAATAAGAAATGGAAATAATATTCTTCCTAATTACATGTACATAATAATAGTTCTCTAACTGAATTAATAAATCACTAGCTAAAGTTAATACACAAATTCTCATGAATAAAGTAGGAAACTTTGCTCCATTTCCAGCTCACTACTCCATTATATTTATTTTCCATGTACTTTAGGCAGTTCCTCTTCCAATGTCTGGTCTTACTATAATAGAAGCAATTGTCCTCCTTAATTATACTACTGCTAGGCTTCAAAGCAGGAGCATTAGTTTTGGGTTTGGTAACTGATAACACATAAATTAACTTTTAATTTGATTCGATTTGTTCATGTTTTAGCATCATTTTATCCTTCTCTTCTTTAGTTATACTAGTATTTATGTTTATTTTAGATGACTTACTATTTTTGAGCCTTGTACGAAGAAAGGAAGAAAACGGGAGAAAAACGATGGAAATTATGATGATTGGACTCATGGCAACCACCATGACGTTCTCCATGATGGTATCCATGAGTGCTCTACGCCTCCTAAGTCAAAGACCACATCTTGCTTGCTTTGAAGCCATGACGCTCTCCATGGAGCCGTGCCAGTCGCCACGCCTCCTGGATACCTGAAGTCAAAATTGGGCCTTTCTTGGTCACCAAGTGCCCAACTCGCTCATAAAAGTGTGCATAATATCATAAATCATATAATTCACCATTTAAGCATTAATCCTTCACAAAAGAGGATTATAGAGATTCATTTTGTACTGGAGCTTGGAGCACTTTATATTTCTGGCAATTTATTGCAGAACACTCTTTATTTCAAAGCATCTTATTTCTTTCAGCCATTTACATTCCCGCAAACGGCTTAACATGTTTTGTTTCAATTTCAAATCAAACCTTTTAATAATTGTCATAACTATGTCAAGCTAATTTATTATGGTTGGAATGCGAAGACCGTCAATTTGACGGTATTCTAAATAAGTTGTTAATTAAGAGACTTCTTTTGGGATTGTTTTGATTTTAATTATGATTTTTATAAACCATTATTTTGTTGGATACTACGGAAGTAGAAACCTTTATAAGTCGGGTAAGTCGAAAGTCGTCTGGTACCTTAGATTTAAGTCAATTGGTAATTAATTAATAAAGACAGCGAAAGCCATTTGTTATTTAATTAGGAAGATAATTATTTTGATAAAATACTGTTAAGCCTATTTTCGAACACGTTTGTAAGTTTAAAAGTACGGTCTTTCGATATTAACATTGTAAACTCTTTAAAATATAATTTTCAAATCAAAATCACTTTTCCTTTTATAAAAGAGTCTAATAACTTAATTTACGTTTTATTACGTTAACACAATATGCGCCATTTATCGTGACAATGGATGGTCTAAATTAAAGGATAAATTTGGTTTTGAATACGCGAAAGCGAAAGTGCCCGTTTAATTAGCTCTTTTCGAAATAGAAAATACTATCCCTTAGATACTTAATTTATGAACAACAAGAATAGCAACTAATTGAAGCGATTCTATTCCAACATTATTTTTCATGAATTTACTTTAAGTCTTTTATTTATTTTACTTTACGCAACTTAAACCCTCGATTTAATAGCCTTAGATAAATACCGTAACAATAGAAATGATAGATTGACTGTTAGGTCTCTGTGAATTAGACACTCTTTATATTACTTCAATACGATCCGTATACTTGGAGAAAACAACGATTAATAACTTCCTTGCTTTTCTCTTTACCACCTTCCTTGTTGGGTCTTTTGGTTTGCTTCTGGAAATTTCCATTATTGATCATGATAATAGTCTTCCCTTTTTATTTCAAAATTTTCTCAATAGTTCTCAACATACCTGGCAGTTCTTGCATATTTTTGTCCATATCATTCATATTGAAATTTAGAATAATTTGACTAAAGTTCTCCTTCAACTATTGCAAGATCAAATCAATCGTAAGCTCTTTTCCGAGGGTAAAACACAAACGATCATGGTTATTCACATAGCCAATCATTTTAAGTACATAGGGACCTACAGAACTTTCCTTAACTAGCTTGCCTTGAAAAAAGACTTTGGAAACTTTGAACTTTTCATGCCTAGCCTTCTCTTGATATAGCGTTTTCAGGTGTTCGATCATATCAAACGCTGAAATTTTCTCATGTTGCTTATGCAATTTTGAGTTCAGGGTAGCAAATATGAGATATGTAGTTTCTATATGGAATCATCAACATAATCTTAGGAGAAATATTGGGCAGATCCTTTTTGTGAACATATCGCTCTATGACATACATTTTTTTTCTTCCTATTTGTGAATAATCGTCAAATTTTGGTGTCGGACTAGAAAACTTGTCCCAAACAATTTTTCCTTGTCTAAAATTGATTGCAAAATGTTGCTCAAAGTGTTTGTTGACATATATATATATATATATATATATATATATATATATATATATATATATATATATATAAGAAAATATGAAGATATAGGTATCATTTAAAATGTATTTGATTAGGTCTTTAATTAAATATATTCTATCTGTCAAAAAAATTAAATATATTCTAATTATTTTACTTAAACTAAATGACCCTTAGCATTTGATTCGGAAAATCATATTGGAAGATTTTCTAGTAGCGTGAGATCCATATTTCACTTTTTTAAAGTCGACGGTTTATTGATTACACCAAATTTAGTTATTTAGGTAGTAACTTCTTCCAATTGTATCCAATAAAACTTTTGAGTTTTATCAATTGGGTGAATAATTCCTTATTCTAATCCATGATATGAATTGTTCTCAACTCTTGATATCACTAGCTTATTTATCATATAAATAGTTTCTCGCATGCACTAGCATACATATTAAATAAAATGATAGCTTTATGCCTTTTAGCGCAATTGTTCCCTCAAACTAATGAGAAAATCTAAGCTAAACCTAAGAAGGATATATGTTTCTCTAAACTAGACCTCAATGGTTGTCTTCCTTTGATCTTATCTTCTTCTCTTTTTCATTACATTACATTAAAGAATACTCATTTTACATACGATAAAATAATATGAGAATAGTATTTAAATATAGAGTATTGAGAGAAAGACATGACAAATATGTCGTATTTAAAAACTCCTAAAAAAGTAAAAAAGCTAAGGTCAAATATTATTATTATTATTATTATTAAATTCTCTTAATTTAATAAATTAAATTAACTTTTGTGATTGATAACACTACGCAGATTTGGTCCGGGAATTCGTTGCCCGATTAGTGGACAAAAGTTCTTAATGAGCAATTCACTTTGAGTCGAAGGCATATTTCACATCAACATTTGATGCATTTTTGAAACCTTAATAGTATAAGTCATTCATGACAACACAATTCTTGCACCATTATAAACCATGATGCAACATGTTCAAACCATCAAAAACATAATGATCTCTTATTCGATATGAGTTATTGAAATGTTTTTGCTTCACCACGCAAGTTTCAGTGTTGAAACATGGTCAATATTGATCATTCAAATGTATAATAATTATTATACTAAACAAATGGACGAAACAAAAATATTATATCAAATTCATTGATGTCACACCAGACTTATTTATATTATATATAAATTAATCAACATATTAGTATCAGTATGGATGATCAAAATATCCTTGCTTCACCATATATACAAATGTCAATTATGAAGCATAATCAACATCTAACATCCAAATTTCACAAATCATGAAGACAATATTTAATTTCTCTTTATTATTGAGTTTATTATGTTTTTTTATCAAATTAAAACATCAGGTGCATTAACAAAACAATTTCACTCATGGTTTTGTATGTGGTCATAATATAATAGAAAGAAAATTATGAGAAAATACGTGGAAGAAAGTAAAATATTTCCCTTTGGTGAATCCTTACGAATGACCATGATCAATAGTTAACTAATTACCTATTGTAGTGATAAACCCTTGAAGTCGACATTAGACAGTAATCAAGATCAATTAACAAACGACAATTACCTCTACCTAGTCCAAACGAACATATTGTCTTCACTCACATTGCTAGATAATAAAAATGAAGGCTCAGAGAGGACAAGTGCGACTCCAGGTTTCTGAAGTGTTAGGATTTTTCAAATCGAATATATATAACTACTTGTGTGAGCTGCAAGTTGAACAAGCCCACTTAAGTACATCATATCTTACAATGTGTTGCATTTCACTTAAGTATATCTTATCTTACGGTGTTCCGCATTGTGCTTAAGTTCAACGTACTTTATGATCTTCTGCATTGCACTTTAGCACATCATATCCTATGGTATATCGTGTTTCTCTAATTAACATTAGTGCATTGTAAGATTTCACAATCAAATAATCTCCACTACTTTATTTTATCTTTTCATGAACCAGATCTTTTTTGTGTGACCCTATAAGTTTTCGTAACATTGATAATTATATTAAATTGCATATTTTATATGATAAATAAAGGGCGATATCTAGCAACACATCACTGCTATCAAAGTGACAAAAATGTCATGGAATATGATGAAACTTTTTTGTGATAATTTTTGTATAATGACAATTTTTCTCTCTTGCTTATATTGAACATAAGGCATAGACTGTGTCACTCTCATCTAAGGGTAGGCAAACAAGGTCACCGCCTATGGCCTCACTTTTTTAATATATCTTATTACTTTGATTTTATATATATATATATATATATATATATATATATATATATATATATATATATATATATATATATATATATATATATATATATATATATAACCATCAGTCATTAATATCATACATCGTTGTTTTGCAATTTGGCGGTCACGTGACTGTTTTACAATTTGGCTAGTTACTACTTACTAGTTATGATTATATCATCACTTTAATCACTATTGTAATATCAAAAATAAAAAGAAAACCCAGAACAAAACAAATAATTAGAGATTTAAAAATCAAGGAAAAACAAATGAGCACTACTTTTCTTTACCTATAAGTTTTTAATGAGCACAACAAATATTAAAAAAATAAAAATATTTTTATTATCAATTAATATATTCACACAATTAATAACTTTAAAAAAAATTGTAATTTATAAAAACATGAATAAATTGTGGGCTTTTAATATTTTCACTAGATTTTTATAAAATATCATACCATATCTTTTTTTTATTAATATAAAGAAAATTTTACCATCAAATAAATGAAATCTATCTAATTTAGACTATTTTTAATAAATTCATATTAGATAAATTTAAAAAATAATATTTAAATAGAAAACTAATAATTTAACTAAATTAATATTAACGTTTATTAAAATAATTATAACTAATTTTCCTCGGACCTCCAAATATGTTGGATCGGTCCTGCACACAACAAATCACAACTTTTTATTAATTAAAAAATAAATAAATAGTTTTCTCTCCTCTCTTATCACATAAATCTAATCAAAAAAGAAATTAAATTTTAAATAAATTAAATTTAAATATGTTTCTATGTAAGTAATTCTCTAATTTTTATGTATATTCACCGACCTAGTTATCACAGTAACTGGAATGAAATAAAAATTAAAATATAATTAAAAATTCATTTATTCTAAATCAAACAGAACAACATTCACACATAATTTGTATTTATATTTTATTCTCTAAAGAGTACAACTTTTTATGTATTTTTTACTCAAACGAAATCGCTTAATCTTAATATCAATAGCATCTAAAATACAACTGGCTAAAGAGTCATACATAGAAAGACTAGACTTATATGCAATACCAAAGTGTGAGCAATTGTAGTTTTACTAGTAAACGTAACCATAAAGTTTGGTTGAAGAGGTAAGATATACTTGCATTCACTCATAATTAATAAAATCAATTAACAAGATCTTACTTTTGCTTCTATATATTCCTAAGCATGTTCAAATCTAAGATTTAAGAAACATATTAAATTCTCTTTAAATTTTACCCTATATGTTAATAGATTTGTTTCAAGAAATTTATAAACTATGTATATTTCATATTCCTGCATTCTCTTGGAGTTTAATAAAAGGGTTTCTCTATAAGCTTAGAGTCATAGAAAGATTAACTCCTTCAATTCATGTTTTCCATAGAGGTAGGCAATAATGAAGTGGAAATTTTAGTAGTTAGTGTTAATCCTAATTCTAAATGTCTTATAAAAAATACTTTAAAATGATTCATCTACTTCAATTATTAGTATAATATTAATTATTATTTTTTATTATTTTTATTCAACTTTTATAAATAATATGCTTTATTTTTTATTTTACACATTAAACTGATCATAATGTAAATATGGACTTGGATTTTGTAAATTATAATAATCAAAGGAACCAGGCAATAAAACCCAAAGTCAAAAGGTAAGAATCACTGTTGTATCCGAAAATTTGACGTCATATATTTGTAAATGTCATTTCACTTCAAATAAGTGACATAATCCTTTTGGTAAGAGTGTAAGGCTTATGATTACCAGGTTCAAATCCTACTTTTGTCATTTTTCTCTTTTATTTTCATTTAGATTCAAAAATCTTGTATTTTTTTATTATTTAATTTGAATTTTAACTTTTTATTTTATGTATATTTTTAAAAATTATTTTTTCACTTAATTCTTAATTTTTATGCATTTTAGTAAAAAAAAAAATCAAAATACAAAAAGATTTACAAAGATTTTGTTCACATTTCTAAATATTGCATAATTGTATAGTTTAGGAAATAAACAACACAATTAGTTAAATATTTCAGAAATCAAAATCAAATCCTATTTGATTTAAGATTTGTGATTTATTAATTAATTATTGATTGTTTTACTATTTTTCTTAACCTAATTTAGGTGTATAAATAGCTAACAATCTCCACTCAATTTTCACGTACAAATTTTCACCCCCTTTTACACAACAGTTTCTAACCTTTTTTTTTTCACGTACAATTTTCACCAGGAGTGCCATTCATTCACCACACTTTCTAACCCTTATTTTTCTCTCATACAAAATAAATTTTTCTCTGATGTCTCGGTCAAACCTTTTTTCAACCATCTTTCACGTATAAAACCACCACTACCATTCATCTCTTCACAAGAACTCTGAAGTCATACCAAAACCGTTCTTCCACCTATATTAAACTGTCGAAAAATCATGAACATGGCCAATATCACCAAACCTGCAAATTAAACCAACACAATAACTAATATATTTTTTTTCTTATTACTACTTATTTTGTAGATAGAAGATGAAAGAAAAATAGAAGTCTGGATTCAAGCGCCGTTCACAACCTCCGCCGTCAAATCTACCGCGTGAAGCCCTTACCGCACGCGGACAACAACCACTGTGTGACTCACACAATCGCCAGGTGACGACAACCGCGAGCCGCCCCTTGGTTCACCGCGATGAACATATCCGAACAACAACGACTGACACCACCATCCGTGACTCCCAGCGTCCTACATTATTTTTGTGCAGTTTTCCAACCTTTTTCCTTCATTAATCTTTAATTGTTTTATTAACCGTTTAATTAACAAATTAACAAATAATAATTAGGATTAGGATTTAGGTTAACAAAATAATTTTCTTTCTAACATCCAATTAATTTAATTAATTAGGTTTTATTTATTTAATTTATTTAATCATTTAATTAATTTAGTTACCATAAAATCATAAAAAATACAAAAATATTTAGATTTAGGTTTAATTGATTCAAATTTTAACATTAATTTTAATTAACCTTAATTAGAAATTTTATTGGATTTGATTTGATTTAATATAATTGTACATAACCAGCTAATTAAATTTATTTCATTAATTAATTAGATTTAGGTTTATTTTTAATCATTAACATAGGTTTATATTCTAATTAACTTTAAATCTTTTTCTAACCCTAAATCTTTTTCTTGTCTGAAGGTTGGCATGCATTATGCTAAAACATACTGAGGAAGATCTTGTTGAAAGAGATTCAAGATGAACTAGCACTCAGACTTCAACATGTCAAACGAGATGTCATAACATATTTGGTATGACATCCTGACTGCAGGAGCTGATCTGGCAAGTGAATCAGGCGTTTTTAATTGCTACAAGAATCTCATGTTTCAGCTCAGAATATTCGGAGAAATCAAGTGGCAGATTTTTGGCAGCCTCATTGTTGCGGTTTGAAGCCCAGTCCAGTCGAAGATATATCTATAAATAGAATGGGTGTAACCTAGTTTTAGGTGGAACTGATATTATATGTTTTAAGGGTTTTTGAAATCCTTATTTTCTGTGAGTTCCATATTTGTACATTTACAAACCTATAGGTGTTGAATGTTGTGTGATCTCTGAAGCTGTTAAGCAAGGAGAGTATTTCATCCTCGTAAGCTTTTAAGCATCGAGGAGTGCGTGTCTCGGAAGAGTGTCTTCTGGTTTTCTCTGTTCTTTTTATTTTGTCACAGGGTATTGTGATTGAGGGGATTTAAGGAAGGCATCATACCTAGATGAGTCTCAGGTAGAAGTCATAAGAAGGGTAGTGATTAAGTGAGAAGTGTAAATTGGAACTGTTTAGCTTCGAATTGATACTATCATATATTGGTTTCATCCCTGGCTTGGTGGCTCCCAGAGTAGGAAGGATGGTTCTGAACTGGGTAAACATATCGATGTGTTCTTTACTTTCTGCACTGTTATTATCGCTGCTATCAAACTTATTCATAACTGTTAACGTGCTCAGATATTGCGTCGTGACATCTCATTCGACATCACATATCTGATACCAGAATTTCAATTGGTATCAGAGCGGGCACTCTGCTCTGCATCTGGGGGAGATCTATGGATGTTACTTTCTAGTACGATGGACAATGAAGTTAGATTTCTGAACAGACCACCTATTCTAGATAGAAGTAATTATGACTATCGGAAACCTCGCATGGTGACCTTCTTGAAATCCATAGATAGCCGGGTTTGGAAGACAGTTTTGAAAGGATGGAAACATCTTGTTATTGTGGGAGCAAATAAACAACCCACGAATGTGCTGAAGTCTGAGGTACATTGGGACAAAGAAGACAATGAACTTGCGCTTCCCAATTCTAAGGCTCTAAATGCCATATTCAATGGAATTGACAAGAACATCTCTAGGCTGGTGATCACATGTGAAGTAGCCAAAGATGCATGGGAGATCCTTAGAACAACACATGAAGGCACCTCTAAAGTAAAGATGTCAAGACTTCAGCTGTTAACCACTCAATTGAGAATCTAACGATGAAAGTGGATGAAAGTATTCGTGACTTTCACATGAATGTTCTGGAGATAGAAAATGCGTCTAGTGTATTGGGAGAAAAGATTCCTAAAGAAAAATTGGTGAGAAAGATGCTCAGGTCTCTTCCCAAAATATTTGATATGAAGGTGACTGCTATCGAAGAAGCTCAAGACATGAATCGGATGATATTGGATGATCTAGTAGGATCTCTTCAAACGTTTGAGTTAAGCATCAATGATAGAGCCGAAAAGAAGAACAAAAGCATAGATTTTGCTGCCAATACCGAAGTTGGTACGGAGGAATGTCATTTGGATTCAGATGAAGGAATTTCCAATGCTATAGTATTGCTTGGGAGACAATTCAATAGGGTAGTAAAGCAGATGGGCAGAAATCCAAGATCAAATGTCAAGGACATCCCATCTGACACCCAGAAGTCAAATGACCTTGGAAGAAAAAGAATTGAAGAACAGGTCATTCAAGTGAAAGGGGTATAGTGTCATGAATATGGAAGATTCTGCCAGATCATATCTGAATGTCCTACATATATCAAAAGACGAAAGAAGATCCTATCTGTAACTTGGTCTGAGGAGGAGTCTAAAAGTGACCCTGAAGAAGAATTAGCCAAATATGTGAAGGCATTGAGAAGCATGAGCTCGTCCAACAAAGACTTCAGTAATGAAGAACAACTTCTTCATAAATTGGCAACATCTTACAAAGAACTGTGTCTCAGAAACACTAAAGCACACCAGCTGAAGGTAGAAAATAAGAATCGTCTAAAATATGTCACTGGTCTAGAAGAAAATATAAGCCTTCTAAAATCTGAGCTCAGCAGAGCCTACAAATGTGCCAGAATACTAAATAATGGGTCTGATGTTCTAAAGGAAATTCCTCAAAGAAAAAGGGTAGCTGGAAACATGAGTACTCCTGATCTCACGAAGGAGGCAGAAGTTACTTCAGACCTTAGTAACCAGAAAAGTGTGGCACAAATGTCAAATAAAATGTCTCAACATTTGGACAAGAGGAGCGTTAGTCACACCATAATAAACTCCCAGCACCGAAGATGTAGTCACTATGGAGGATTTGGATATACAAGGCCGTTCTGTTTTAGGTTGTACAAAGTTCCCAAGTTTACATATCCCTTTAAATAAGAAGACCAGTGGCTACAACAAGAAGATGACACAATGGACATCTAGGAATGTGTTTTCTAGTCTTATTGCTCATACCTCTCTTAGATTTTCCACCAAAGATGATTGGTATTTCGACAGCGGCTGTTCAAGACATATGACACATGTCAAGAACTTACTGGTGGATATCAAACCTCACTCCTCCAGCTATGTCACTTTTGGTGATGGAGCCAAAGACGAAATCAAAGGGATACGAAATCTGGAATGCATAGGAGTTCCCAACCTCAATAACGTATTGCTTGTGAAAGGGTTGACAGCCAATCTAATCAGCATAGGTCAACTATGTGATCAAGGATACAAAGTAAACTTCACCAAGTCTGAGTGCCTTGTCACCGACAAGACGAGTGAGGTTATCATGAAAGGAGTCAGGTCTAAGGATAACTGTTACTTATGGACTCCTCAAGAATTGAGTTACTCCTCCACTTGTACTCTAGCCAAGGAAGATGATGTTAAGATATGGCATTAAAAAATGGGACACCAACACCTGAAGGGCATGCAGAGAATCATTTCAACGGAAGCTGTGAGAGGAATTCCCAAGCTTAAAATAGAAGAAGGTAGAATATATGGTGAATGCCATGTTGGAAAACAGACTAGGATATCACATCAGAAAGTTCAACATCTTACCACATCAAGGGTAATTGAACTTCTTCACATGGATTTGATGGACCCTATGCATATTGAAAGTCTTGGTGAAAAGAAATATGCATATGTAATTGTTGATGACTACTCTAGATACACCTGGATTAGTTTCTTAAGAGACAAGTCAGAAGTCTTTGATGCTTTCAAGGATTTATGTCAAAGACTTCAAAGAGAAAAAGGGAGCAATGTCATTAGAATCAGAAGTGATCATGGGAGGCAATTTGAGAACATCAGATTTGGTGATTTTTGTTCATATGAAGGAATCAGCCATGAATTCTCTTCTCCCATTACTCCTCAACAAAATGGGATTGTTAAACGCAAGAACATAACTTTACAAGAGTCAGCTAGAGCTATAATTCATGCAAAAAAACTTCCCTATCATTTTTGGGCTGAAGCTATGAATCCTGTTTGCTATATTCATAACAGAGTCACACTGAGAAAAGGAACTACCAATACTTTGTATGAGGTTTGGAAGGGGAGAAAACCCACTTGTCAAATACTTTCATGTATTTGGAAGTAAGTGCTACATTTTGGCTGATCGTGAACAAAGAAAAAAAACTGGATCCCAAGAGTGATGAGGGGATATTTCTGGGCTGCTCCTTGAACAACAGAGCCTATAGGGTTTTTAACTCTATGACTAAAGTGGTGATGGAGTCCATAAATGTGGTCATTGATGATAAAGGGTGGCATGAAATGGATGATGTCCTGGAAGATGTTGGAACATCAGGTAATGAAACTCCTACAACATCCACTGACCAAAGTATTGAACCTATTCAATCATAAAGAGTGGCTGATCCTATTCAATCTGACAGGAATTCTGACCTACTCCTGTTCAAGATGAACCTGAGTTAGATCAAACTAACAAGGGACCTTCCACCAGAATTCAAAAAGATCATCCTAAAGACCATATTATAGGAAATCCTAATCAAGGAGTTATCACTAGATCGAGAGGAATCATATCAAATTCTTGCTTTGTGTCTAAGATTGAGCCCAAGAATGTTAAAGAGGCCTTGACTGATGAGTTTTGGATCAATGCAATGTAGGAAAAGCTAGAAAAATTTAAAAGAATTGAAGTTTGGGATCTGGTTCCTCGTCCTAAAGGGACAAATGTCATCAAAACTAAATGGGTGTACAAGACTAAATCTGATGAGAAAGGTGTGGTAACCAGGAATAAAGCAAGACTAGTTGCTCAAGGGTACACACAAATTGAAGGTGTTGACTTTGATGAAATTTTTGCTCCTGTGGCTAGACTTGAATCAATCAGATTACTCTTAGGAGTAGCATGCATTCTCAAGTTTAAACTATTCCAAATGGACGTAAAGAGCGCTATCCTAAACGGCTATCTACATGAGGAAGTTTATGTAGAACAACCGAAAGGATTTGTAGATCCAAGTTTCCCGAACCATGTATATAGATTGAAGAAACCTGTGTACGGATTAAAACAGGCTCCTAGAGCATGGTATGAAACATTGATAGAGTTTCTTAGTGAAAATGGTTATAGAAAGGGGGTATTGATAAAACTCTCTTTGTTAAGGAATTTGAAGGAGACATTATGATTGCTCAGATCTATGTTGATGACATTGTGTTTGGAGGAATGTCAAACAAAATGGTCCAACTCTTTGTACATCAGATGCAATCATGATTTAAGATGAGTCTTATTGGCGAACTAACCTACTTTCTTGGTCTTCAAATCAAACAGATGGAAGACTCCATCTTCCTTTCTCAGAGCAAATATGCCAAGAATATTGTGAAGAAATTTGGAATGGAGATTGCAAGTCACAAGAGAACACCAGCTCCTCCTCATCTAAACTGTCTAAGGACGAGAAAGGTGTTAGTGTGGATCAAATCTGTACACAAGCATGATAGGAAGTCTATTATATCTCACAGCTAGTAGACCTGACATAGTCTTTGCTGTAGGAATATGTGCTAGATATCAAGATGAACCCAAATTTAGTCATATTAATCAGGTGAAGAGGATTCTAAAGTACGTGAGTGGAACAAGTGACTATGGTATGCTCTACACTCATGGATCTGGATCTGCATTAACTGGATACAATGATGCTCACTGGGCAGGGAGTACTGACGATAGGAAGAGCACTTCAAGAGGTTGTTTCTTTATAGGAAACAATTTAATATCCTGGTTCAGTGAGAAACAAAATTGTGTGTCTCTGTCTACGGCTGAGGCTGAATATATTGCTGCAGGAAGCAGTTATTCTCAGCTGGCCTGGATGAAACAAATGCTGACTGAATATAATGTCAAGCAAGATGTTATGACATTATTCTGTGATAACTTAAGTTCCATTAATATATCCAAAAATCCTATCCAACATAGCAGGACCAGGCATATTGATATTCGACATCACTTCATAAGAGAGCAGGTTGAAGATAAAGTTATTACTCTAGAGCACGTAGTGACTGAGAGGCAATTGGATGACATATTTATTAAAGCCCTTGATGCAAATAAATTTAAAAATTTGAGAGGGGAGCTTGGGCTATGCATTCATGAAGATCTATAGCAAGTATTTTATGAGCCGCTAGTGGAAGGGCTAAAGACAATGGAGCTTCTATTGTGGCTGCTGGTGCATGACTGCTGGTCATGTGATTTTATTTCGCTTTGCATTTTAATTTTATTTAGTTTAGTCTTTGACTATGTAAGGGTGAAACACCCGGGATATTTTGTTTAGTTTTCTGCAGAAAAAAATGAGTGATGAACAGGTACCTTGCTTAGTTCTACTACCTTTGTCACTTTGTGGCTAAAAAGGGGAAGTAGAGGTTAAGTACACAGGAGGTGCTTGTATTAAGGGGGAGCTGATCTGAATGTTCTCTGCTGGCTCTGATGGATGATTTTGAGGGGGAGCTTGATGTTGAGTAACTCAAAAAAAAGTATTTTTATCGTATCCACAGAGACTGGAGTGATATTACTAACGATCTGAGTATTGAAAGTCCTTTAGAAGCTAAGATTGTAAAAACTTGGTTTGATTTAATAAAACTCTACTTTGTAATAGACTATAATTAAAATGCAAATTTTGTAACAGAAATTATAGAATTTTGAGAAAGCTTGCAGGGATTGGTTTTCCTCTACTGTTAGTATATGTATTTCACTGATATATCTTTTATACTCATGTTATTATTCATATCTCCATATACTTTTCAAAAGCGACGTGTATGTCTACACGAAGTTTTCTCGCTCCTTCAGTTTATTCAATTGATGATCTCTCACTCGAATTGAACACATTGACGGTGATTTAAGTACAAGTAATCAATATGGATCCCAAATATAATTTTATGTCTAGCAATTAATATTTGAGTAATTAAATATCTTTTATTCAAAGAGTTGGAAGCAATTGCCATTAACAATCCAATTCATGAAATGTGGAAATTAAGATCAAGATATAATTGATAATCATAATAGCATGCTTGTATTAAACTGATAATCAGAAAATATACATACTTTTTCAGTAGAGTAATCCAATCCCTAGCAAGAGAGAGAGAGAGAGAGAGAGAGAGAGAGAGAGAGAGAGAGAGTTAGTTATCCATTAACATGATAACTTGTACAAAAGGGAAGAATTTGGGATGGATGAACATCAATGATGATTCCTCAATCGTTGATGTGAATCCAGCTCGATTCTCCAATTCTCTTCTTCCTAAGTAACCTTATAACCTATCACACAATATTCCCAGAACAAATCTCTCTCCCCCTTCTGCTCATGCTTCTGCTCTTTTTATACCAGTTCTAGCCGCCTGAGTTCGCTACGAGAAAGGATGTTCTCTACAGCGAACGTTTGCTTAAGGGTTAAGAATTCAAATCTGACCGCCTTCAGTTAACCGCCACATTTCGCTATAGCGAGCTGTTATTTCGCTAGAGCGAACCGTCTTCGCTGCTGCTCGCTACGAGCGAACTGGGAGAGGTTGCTTCTGTTTCCATTCGCTACAGCGAATCGGGGTTTCGCTGCAGCGAATCTGATCTTCGCTTTCCTTCGCTGCTAGTGAACTATGAGAGTTTGTTTCTGTTTGTGTCTGTGTCCTTTCGCTGCAGCGAATCGGGGCTTCGCTGTAGCGAACTCTGCTTGATTGCTCTGCTTCGCTGATGTTCGCTATAGCGAATATTCTTTTTCTTCCTTCCTTTGTTTCTGGGTGGATTCGCTACAGCGAATCGAGGCTTCGCGTAGCGAACTATCTTTTGCTGGTGTTTATCAGGGCCTTCTAGACTTTGACTCTTTTTGTCCCTTTCTTTCTCAACCTACACAAATGTAATATAAGTCAATGTATTTCTTTTTCTTGCTCAAATTGTGCTTTTAACTATATATAATTGAGTTGTTAGTGTCACAATGGTGCTTTTGTGGATATTATTTTAACAAGTTATGGCTTGTTAACAGAGCTGCTAGCTGTTATGCTATTTTTTTGATGGATGTTTTTGAGAGGGAGTTGCTATCCCTACCGCTGTTGTATTTTTGTTGACATGTTTATTTGGTTGTTTTAGCCAAAATGTGCCAAAGGGGGAGATTGAAGGTTCTCTGATGGTTGGCATGCATTTTGCTAAAACATACTGAGGAAGATCTTGTTGAAAAAGATGCAAGATGAACTAGCACTCAGACTTCAACATGTCAAACGAGATGTCATAACATGTCTGGTATGACATCCTGACTGCAGGAGCGGATCTGGCAAGTGAATCAGGAATTTTTAATTGCTACAAGAATCTCATGTTTCAGCTCATAATTTTTAGAGAAATCAATTAGATGATATTTTTACCAAGATTGATTCAATCAAGAGATTTCCACACTTTTTATTATTGGAGACAATATAGGAAAGTTTGGATTAAAGACCTATTATTTTGGAGATCAAGTAGCAAATTTTTGGCAGCCTCATTGCTGCGGTTAGAAGCCCAGTCCAGTCGAAGATATATCTATAAATAGAAGGTTGTAACCTAGTTTTAGGTGGAACTAATATTATATGTTTTTAGGGTCTTAGGAACCCTTATTTTTTTTAGTTCCATATGTGTATATTCACAAACCTATAGGTGTTGAATATTGTGTGTTCTCCGAAGCTGTTAAGCAAGTAAAGTATTTCATCCTCGTAAGCTTTTAAGCATCAAGGAGTGTGTGTCTGGGAAGAGTGTCTTCTGGTTTTCTTTGTTCTTTTTATTTTTTCATAGGGCATTGTGATTGAGGGGATTTGAGGAGGGCCTCATACCTTGGTGAGTCTTAGGTAGAAGTCATAGGAAGGGTACTGATTAGTGAGAAGTGTAAACTGAGACAGTTTAGCTTTGAATTGATACTATCGTATATTGGTTTCATCCCTGGCTTGGTAGCTCCCATAGTAGGAAGGATTGTTCCGAACTGGGTAAACATATCGATGTGTTCTTTACTTTCTGCATTGTTATTATTGCTCCTATCGAACTTGTTCATAACTGTTAACGTGCTCAGATATTGTGTTGTGACATCTCATTCGACATCACATATCTGATACCAAAATTTCAATATCAAAACTTCAACCATCTCTCGACTTTTCAATTCATTCACTATTTTAATTTTCCATGCATATTTTTTACCAATTATGTAATTGCTTATGGGATGTAATAGTTTAATTAGGACTTTTATTTCTGCACTTTAACTTTCCTCGCATTTTATAAATATTGTAACTGCTCACAGGATGTAATAGTTTAGGATATATATTCTCTCATTCTTTATACTTTTGTATCTCTCCCAAAGCGATGTAATAGTGTAAGATTTTACTTTCCGCACTTTATTTTCCGTATATATTAACTGCAAAATGCATGGTTAATAGGATTATATGGCAAGACTAATAATTGAACATAGCTAACCTAATCTCAAGATAAAATAACGCAATCAGTACACTTCTCACACACTTACCTTTAGGGTCACCTCTCTTTTTTCCTTACGATTACATTCGCCATGTCCCTCGAACGTAGGGATATCTTAGCAAAAGTTGCCTACTGTCATACCCCAAAATTTGCCCTCCTCTTCTTATCTTCAATGGCTCAAGGTCCAATGGTTTATTCAAGCAACATGCTCCTAATCGAGGGCCTCTCCTAAACTAGGGTTTGCAATTTATCAAAATATTTTGAATCTCGAAGGCCTCAAATGGATCTCAAGGTGTCTCATATGTCTAAAGGTATCTCTATGTCAATTATTAAGCTTCTATCCCAAGGATTGCGCACTCAAATGGCTCTAATGATCAATAATCGACTATGCTGACCTGAAAGTCAACCATAGTCAAAATACAGTCAAACTTCAAGATTTTTGGTCAACATCAAGTGTGTGAGGTTATACCCATCATTTGATCAAAGGCTGATCATGATCCATCAATAAAAAAAATCAGAAATGAACAAATGCAAAAAGTTCAAAGTAGGGTTTCTTAGGAGAAAGTCAACGCAACTTCGACTGGTCATAACTTTCACATAGAGCATCAAAAATTTCCCAACCAAAGCCTATTTTGAAGGAAATTTGATTCTCTACAACTTTGTCTCTCACATGCCAAGGCTAGAAATGCTTCATTTGAGAGATATGGTCAAAGAGATTATAGG
Organism: Vicia villosa; assembly: GCF_029867415.1. Taxonomy (NCBI): domain Eukaryota; kingdom Viridiplantae; phylum Streptophyta; class Magnoliopsida; order Fabales; family Fabaceae; genus Vicia; species Vicia villosa. The sequence goes on from NW_026705586.1 coordinate 187,057, forward strand.
TCCTCCAGAAAAGTCAACAAAAACACCTTTTGGGTCAAAGCTCATAACTTGAGCATGGAAGCTTCAATGAAGATGAAACCAAAAAGGCCATTTAGAGGATTCTTAAGGCTTTCCAAAAAGTCCTAGGACATGGTTATATGGCAAATATTGAGGGAGATACGATGCGCACAAGTCGATCGAAATCCAAGAAATACGTGAAACCCTAATGAGCAATTTTCACAATTTTGAATGGGTGGGCCAAACTTTTGGACTTCAAACATGTACATGGCCCATAATTTGACCTTTAAAATCCATCATCACATTTTATCATATTTATTTATATTTTATTTGAATTTTGTTCACTTAAAATATTAAATAAATTATGTAAAATATCAAGTAGTGAAATCAAGTGGCATGGATCCATTTATTATTCAAAGGCCTAAGAAATATCCCATGGAGGTCCAAAAACATGGTCATGTGCTATGGAGAGTTTCTTACAAACTTAGAAAGAAAATATTTAATCTTTTTTACAAAAGTTTTTTTTCTCTTCAAAATGCAAAAAGACCAAGCCCATACTAACCCTAAATCTCCCTTATATATATGCTGAAACATAGCAGCCAAGGGGGGGACGAAACCCTAGCCCTAGAAGCCTCCTCCAAAATCCAAGAAAATCACATAAAGAGCAAAACTTTCGTTTTGAGAGAGGAAGCCATTATCAACTCAAACCAACCATTGCATTCACGTCCAAGAGGGTAAAAGGTTAAGTTTGAATCTTAATCGAAGCTCCATAAGGCATATGGTGAGTGCACCACGTTTATATTTATTCATGCATATCTTAATTTCGTTCATGATGATTTAACGTATGTTAATGGTGTCTAATTACATATTTGAGTTCCTTGTGAGTTTTAAAGAAGATCTGGACCGGTGGGACAGAGCCAGGGTGCGTGAAAGAGAAAACGCCATTGTTAGGGCATGTTAGAACTCATCGTCGGGTTCAAGTTTACAAGGTTTTTCAGGCTAAACGAATACCATATTTAACATCAGGGAAAAAATTAAGTCGATCTGGGTTTTCTATTTGTTCCATTCGTGCGTTTTTTACAGGTTCGAAAATCTGGAATTTTCGCTACGAAGAGCAGTTGCAGGAACCGCAGCTATTTCCAGGCCAATCTGTAGCTAATGTGGTGAAGATGATGATGAATAGTGGCCTGGAATGGATCTCCACGCGTGGCCAATCGTGGTTGGACGGTCAGACTTCTCCAATCTCTCTATCTTCGCGTGGCGTGAATCGGTTGGTAGTCAAAAGGTCAAAACTTCCTCTCTCCGTACCATTGGTGGATGCGTGCTATTGGGGTCCACATGTTTGACTGCCTTTTGTTTATTCAATATAGATGATGATTTTACTATATAATAAATTTTGGGAAAATGTTAAACATGATGCGTTTCTAGCACAGGTGGTGAAGGTTGAATAGAGATTGCCCCAAGGACCAGGGTTCGAACCCTGTATTTGGCAATTATATTTTTACTAATTCCTTGGTTTCGTTTGCCACTGGATCCAGTGCGTGTGTTCAATGCATGCCCACGGTGAACCCTTCTCCTGTAGCCACAGGATCTCCTCTTATCCAGATCTAACGCCCAAGCACTGATGGCACATCATGGGCACTCTCTAAAGCCACAACACATGATTATTGCCAGGTTCCTTTATATATTTATTTTATTATTATCATATTAATGGTTTAGATTACATATTAATTAAATATGGTTTAATTTAAATAAATTATTAGGATTAGGTGATCATTCGAAATTATTTTTCCGAATATCTCGATTATTCGAGTTAATTGATTTTTCATCAATTTTAATTATTAAAAGTCACAAAAACCCTATCAAGGTCATTAACATATTTGGATATGCCCAATCCGATTGCCATTTGGCAAAGAAATAATTCTTGAATAATTCTCTCCTCGACCCGACTAAAGCTATTAGTCGCATTAGACGAGAGATAAAAAATGCATAAAATTAAAATACATTTTAATTTGCTGCCCGCGACGATCAATCTATCGATCTGAGTAACCAGCAATGCCCCATAATCCGTTAGCTATACTGACCAAATCTATTGGTCACCGCATCTAACGGTGCCATATCAAATCAGGGTTGTACGCCCAAAACTTAAAACATTCAAAACACTTCAAATCAAACTACGGATTTTCATCCTAATTCAAAACTGCGAATAGGCCATTCAAAAAGCCTTTAATCAATTTCAACCAATCAATTCAATCCTAAGGCGTACAACCCTGTGCCCGAACTACGTTGACTCTGATTCTCCATAAGGAGATACGTAGGCACTTGGATAACCAAGGCGAGTCCCCTTCCTCAAAACCTCCATTCTGTTCAAATCTCAGTTTTCACCCTATTCACTTCTTTATCTATTAAACCTTAATATTTAGCCATAAACCTTATCTTCGATAAAACCTTAGGAAAGGGTTGAGGGTGCCTAATACCTTCCCTCAACCTGATTATAATAACTTACCCCGAATCTCTTAACTGCGTAGGGTTTCCTATTCGCCCTTCAGAATAGGTGGCGACTCTAAAAGCTAAATTTTTAGGGCAGGTTGCTATAGCTGGCGACTCTGCTGGGGATACACTTAACGGTGAATTATTAGGCTCCTATAGGTTTTGGCAGGGTTTAGGTTTTTGGCAAACTTTTTTAGGTTTTTGGCGAACTTTTTTAGGGTTTGGCAAATTTGCCAAAATTAGGGTTTTGGAGTAGGATTTAGGTTTTTTCATTTTTTTTTAAATATTTATTTATTTATTTATTTAAAATTTTCATTTACAGTCATTATTTACAACGATTTAAATGAATATTTGTTCACTTTAATATTTGTTGTTGTGCTGCATTTTTGGAGTTATAAATAACAGGATTTGGGGATCAGGTATTTTTTTAAATATTTAATTTTATTTATTTATTTACGGTTTTTATTTACTGTAATGTTTATAGTAATCCAAATAAATGTTTATTTAATTGCTGTCTTACTGTATATTCGGGATATATAAACTGCGTTAAACCTAAGTGTGAGAATTATAATAATGACCAGAGGGGAATTACATCGCCTATGAGTCTTATTATAATTCCACTCAGAGTGGGTTGAATATCCGGAAAGGTCTGATACGAGGCTTGACCTTGTTGAGGGCTGGACTTGGTATTTGGCTGATCTCTCTGGGAACCTACCCCTAAAACTCGAACCTCATGGATAAATGAGTTGTTCTAAAATCCAAAGAGACAAAAAGTCTCGGCGGCTACGAACGATCCCATGAGACCTTCTAGAACATTCCTATGGGAAGGGTAGGCACCCTAAGCCGTTACGTCGAACCTATGAACCTAGGGCTTATGTGCTTACGTGCTTATTATATATGCAATTTATATACTGCGAATGTCGTGCGTGTAATTTTTGCAGGTACTCCTACGCGCTCCCTGGCCTGCAGGGACTTCATTTCTAAGACCATGTCCTTCCCATGAAGGACACCTCCATTTACGCACGTTGATTGCCTTCTCGATGGCCATGAGATTTAGTGACTGTCATGAACGGTCACTCAGCGCCTGCATCCACGCACCCCCTAGCCTGTAGGGATTCTTTTTCCATATCTCTGTATTCTTACAACTGCGTGTCCTTCCCACGAAGGACATCTTCGTTTACGCACATCAATTGGCCTCTCGATGGCCATGCGATCTAGTGACTGTCTTGAACGGTCACTTCGTGCCTATATCTACGAGTTCCCTAGCCTGTAGGGACTTTCCTTTTTACATCTTTGTATTCTTACAACTATGTGTCCTTCCCACGAAGGACATCTTCGTTTACGCACGTCAATTGGCCTCTCGATGGCCGTGCGATCTAGTAACTGTCTTGAACGGTCACCCCGTGCTTACTCCTACGTACTCCCTAGCCTATAGGGATTTTCTTTTACATCCATGTGTTTTCACAACGACGCGTCCTTCCCCGAGGGACAACTTCATTAGCATGCGTTTGATTGGCCTCTCGATGGCTATGAGATCTAGTGACTGTCCTGAACGGTCACTCCATGCTTGTTTCCCCACACCCTCTAACTTGTAGGGTTTGGATTCCCATCTATACGTCTTTCGTCCCTAGCCTGTAGGGATTTCACTTCATTCGATATCATCCTTAGATAGGTTGTGTTCTGCATAGAGAACCCTCCCACGAGGGACAATTTCATTGGTACACGTTGATTGGCCTCTCGATGGCCATGAGACTTGGTGACTGTCATGAACGGTCACCAGCCGTTACCTTCTGCATACTCCCTAATCTAAGGGATTTCCATTGGCGTGTCATAACATCTATCTTGCAAGGATTCCACGAGGGTCTAATGTCATCCCTAAATCCACATAGGCTATCCTTAAGGTTATATCTGTCACGTGTCTGCATTGCATATAAGGGGTTACAATACAAGGAGTCTCTCGCATACGCATGCATCCGCATTTTTATGCGTTCATACATTTACATTTGCATCTACATTTGCATTTCTACCTTCGCCCACATCTACACTTACCGTGCTAGCCGATTTCCTGAGACTCACAAAATCCAACGGATCATAAACTATGTAGAAAGGAGGATCAATTATTGGGAGTGAGCCTAGTCCTACAAAGGAAAGAGAGGATGCCTTTCACCGTGCCAGCCACGTGCCCATGCCTTTGCATAACAGGATTGTAAATCCAATGAAGGTTGTCATCGAGCAAGGATTAGTTCAACAAAGAAGTTCCCTCATAGATACACTCAAGATGTATCTAGTCATAAAGGGGTTCATCTTAGAACATATCGAACTTACAAGGACGCTCTATGAAAACCTGGGGGCAAGGATTAGTCCAACTAGGGCAATATCTTGAACAAAGAGTCATAACTACGATGGAGAGAAGGCGACGTGTGTTAACTCCCCACCAAGGGGCAAAAGGGGTCACAGATTTCCTTTATCAATCTACAAAATCTGGAGGTTGCAAATGGTGTGATGTTATCCTTAGGAAAAGCAAAAGAGATTCAGTTAGAGGAAACTCATGAAGTTCTGATACGACGAAAACCCACCGCTAACAGTTCATTCCCTATAGGTTAGACGTGCCCGAGGAGAATTCGAGGTTACCCTTCACTTCTACAAGTCCATGAACTAAGGAGTAAAACAAGATCAATGGATCTACAAAGGAGATTGTCCCTATGATCAATAGGTGTTTGCCACGCTCAGAATTTCAACCCCTACGATCGCTAAGTGTCACTCAGGATAAGAGTTGTACCTTCGGATTAGCAATTCTAAGGGATGACCATGCAAGTTTTGGAGTCAATTCATTCGCTTCATTCGCTCACCATTACGACTTTCCACTCACACACTTCTATTCTTTTCTAATTCAAATTCAGGGTTATTAACAAACTTAAGGGAGAATGACGAATACAAATGACTAAGTCTCGCTAAACATATGCTTTCAAGGTAAGACCGAGCCGAGGATGTACAGGCATTGTTTCAAATCCCAAACAGTGGAGATATAAGGATGTTAATCCCTCGTCACCCCATCGAGCCAGGAGTTGGAGTTTGTTTCTACTTTTTTTTTCAAAAAAAACCTTGATTTTAACCAGGGGCAGGGTAGATTTCGATTAATTCAATGGTGTATTTTGGTTGTCAAGAGAATCAGTCAGTACAAGCAAGGATCAAGCAAAGCAAAGGTTCAAGCATATCTTCTTCCTCGCATTCATCTAAGATTCAGGAAGCAATGGAGATAATATTCACAACATCTTCTTCCTCAAAGATCGAGGAAGTATCAAAGTCGAAGCTTATAAATAAAGTTCAACATGGCAGTCACAACATTCAAAATCCAAGGAGTATTCAAAACAAAAAAGGAGAAAAAACGCCCGCTAAGTCAAAATGGAAAACAAAATGACTTAGGCAAAATTTAGGGCATCCCGATGGATCAAATTCGAAGGAATTGGTTCATGCAAAAATAAGGGATAAAAACAAAACAAAGGCGAAATACAAAGGATAATCCTGTGACTGCTAAGTCATCGAAACTTCACATCAATGCTTGGATCTTTACAACATTCTCATCAATGCTTGGATCTCTACTAAGGCTTCTGCTCAACACCCAAACTGAAACGACTCTCTTGCAAACAAAGCACATCCATTGGATTAGGCGAATTTTTAGGATCTGGAGAACATCAAGGAGAAAGGGGTGGGATAAATAAATTTTGAGCCTTATATCCATTGTTTCTTAAAACCGTGAACCAGGCCAAGTTACAACATTCAAAAGTCCTAATTGAGGCAAGGTTAACCACGAAAGCATATTAAGCAGGATTCTGTTATACTGACTCCTATGTTTGTTAAAACTATTTCTAACCAATACGCTTCTTCAAGCATTCATTTCTAAAACATCCAGTCCTAATTCACAACGGACTTCGATTTCAAAACTTGCATACACATCGCATTGGGGTTACTTCTCAAAGGGTACAACGCCATCTACGAACATGCACTTAGCATCGAGGAGATCTCGAAATGGGTTAATCAAAGGCGATCATTTCTAATAAAGACTCTGGAATGGGGGAACCACATCTAGGGGGTTCTCCTAAATAGGGGCAAAATTTCAAGGATCACAGGGGCATGCAATCAAACATCCAATTAACTGGGGGCATTCATCCTAAAGGTTCGATCGACTCGGGGCACCTCTCGAAGCAATAACAATCAGGGGCATGTCAAACATGGGAAGAATTCAAATTCAAAGGATAGAACACTATGGATAGTCCTCCATATCCTGGAGATCAAGGGCATACCCTTCAATTCAAACGTCGAAGCATATGACAAGGTTATTTCTCGGGGCACTTCCTTCATGGCTTGGAGATCATAGGCGTCTTTTCCACTAAACATTGGGGCATTGGATCTCAAATCCATAAGACGCACAACATAAGGAGAAGGCGTTCTCGCGCTTTACAACATCTGACAAATCTTTCTCCTGACTACAATCTTCAAAGTTCAAAAAAACAGGTATTGGGGAATCGCGCTAGCATCCAACAACCATCCAACCTCGGCGAGCTATATACGCTTGGTTATCAACAACCTACCATTGGGGCATCATGCAAATACATACAAATCATGCATTACACACATTGGTCGATACATTGCACCACACCTTTTTAGGTAGTCTTCTTTAAGACAAATCCTACGGTCCTTTCTAGGAATCTCTTCAGGTAGTCTTTTTAAGACATTATTGTTCTACGAACCTTTCTGGGTGGTCTTTTCTAAGACATTCACTGTCCTCTCCAAGAACCTCTTTAGGTAGTCTTTGTAAAACATCTTCAGCCTTTCCAGGTGGTCTTCTTCAAGACAAATTTCTATCCATTCTAAGAACCTTTCCAGGTAGTCTTCTTTAAGACAAATTTCTATCCATTCTAAGAACCTCTTCAGGTAGTCTTCTTCAAGACAAATCTTCATATCCATTCCAGAAACCTTTTCAGGTAGTCTTATAGAAGACATTACTTCGTTCCACTCGCTACATCAATCAACATATACATAAGCATAAGCAATACCCGCATACATAAACATTACCAAGCCAACATAAGCATAGCCGCGGTGTAGGTGAAGTTGTCCGAACCAGGGCAAATAATCCTAATGGTGCAGGTAAACTTGTCCGAACTAGGGCAAGTGATCCTAATGGTGCAGGTGAAGTTGTCCGAACCAGGGCAAATAATCCTAATGGTGCAGGTAAACTTATCCGAACTAGGGCAAGTGATCCTAATGGTGCAGGTGAAGTTGTCCGAACCAGGGCAAATAATCCTAATGGTGCAGGTGAACTCGTCCGAACCAGGGCAAGTGATCCTAATGGTGCAGGTGAAGTTGTCCGAACCAGGACAAATAATCCTAATGGTGCAGGTAAGCTTGTCCGAACAAGGGCAAGTGACCCCTAATGGTGCAGGCGAGCTTGTCAGAACTATGACAAGTAATCCCTAATGGTGTGGGTGAAATTTGTCCCAACCAGGGCAAATGATCCAAATGGTGTAGGAGAAATTTGTCCGAACCAAGGCGAATGATCCAAATGGTGCAGGTGAAATTTGTCCGAACCAGGGCAAATGATCCAAATGGTGCATGTGAAATTTGTCCGAACCAGGACAAATGATCCAAATGGTGCAGGTGAAATTTGTCCGAACCAGGGCAAATGATCCAAATGGTGCAGGTGAAATTTATCCGAGCCAGGGCAAATAATCCAAATGGTGCAGGTGAAATTTGTCCGAACCAGGGCAAATGATCCAAATGGTGCAGGTGAAATTTGTCCGAGCCAGGGCAAATAATCCAAATGGTGCAGGTGAAATTTGTCCGAACCAGGGCAAATGATCCAAATGGTGCAGGTGAAATTTTTTCGAGCCAGAGCAAATAATCCAAATGGTGCGGGTGAAATTTGTCCGAACCAGGGCAAATAATCCAAATGGTGCAGGCGAGCTTGTCAGAACTATGACAAGTAATCCTATTGGTGCAGGAGCCTTTCCAGGCAGTATTCTTTAAGACGTATTCCATCCTTTCTAGGAGCTTTTCCAGGCAAACAGGGTTTTACAAAGAATTGTACAACAAGGATCTACAAAAGGGTTTCTCAATTGGGTTTCTTATCACGTTAGTCCCTCGGCAGTGATATCTTTCAAAACATCATCAACAACAATCAAAGGTGTTATCTTTCTTTTCAGAGTTACTAACATACTTTAATTAATAATCATGCATCATTCAACTAACACACCTCATTCATACATATTGCATATACATACACCGCTCTCATTTATTTTGAGAATCTCACTGCATCATGCATCGCATGCATCATAAACATTGCATAAAGTCAAAGTTGCCTTTTTAGGCCACGCTACGATCTAAATGCGTAGCTCCTTCAAAAAAAAAAAGAGCGTCTGCTTCACAGTAAAAAAAAGAGAAGAGAGAGAAAGAATGGTATTCACCTTGGGTGGCATCTGTAAGCCCATTTCCCACAGAACTTCTTCCCAACAAAAGCAAATTTCAGGGCATTTTCAGTGTTCAATCATCTTCTACCTTTAAGATCACGATAGGCAGACGTGCCTATCCGACTCTTCAGGTTTAAGAAGATTGAACAGGGGCAGCTGTCATACCCCAAAATTTGCCCTCCTCTGCTTATCTTCAATGGCTCAAGGTCCAATGGTTTATTCAAGCAACATGCTCCTAATCGAGGGCCTCTCCTAAACTAGGGTTTGCAATTTATCAAAAGATTTTGAATCTCGAAGGCCTCAAATGGATCTCAAGGTGTCTCATATGTCTAAAGGTATCTCTATGTCAATTATCAAGCTTCTATCCCAAGGATAACGCACTCAAATGGCTCAGATGATCAATAATCGACTATGCTGACCTGAAAGTCAACCATAGTCAAAATACAGTCAAACTTTAAGATTTTTGGTCAACATCAAGTGTGTGAGGTTATACCCATCATTTGATCAAAGGCTGATCATGATCCATCAATAAAAAAAATCATAAATGAACAAATGCAAAAAGTTCAAAGTAGGGTTTCTTAGGAGAAAGTCAACGCAACTTCGACTGGTCATAACTTTCACATAGAGCATCAAAAATTTCCCAACCAAAGCCTATTTTGAAGGAAATTTGATTCTCTACAACTTTGTCTATCACATGCCAAGGCTAGAAATGCTTCATTTGAGAGATATGGTCAAAGAGATTATAGGTCCTCCATAAAAGTCAACAAAAACACCTTTTGGGTCAAAGCTCATAACTTGAGCATGGAAGCTTCAATGAAGATGAAACCAAAAAGGCCATTTAAAGGATTCTTTGGGCTTTCCAAAAAGTCCTAGGCCATGGTTATATGGAAAATATTGAGGGAGATACGATGCGCACAAGTCGATCGAAATCCAAGAAATACGTGAAACCCTAATGAGCAATTTTCACAATTTTGAATGGGTGGGCCAAACTTTTGGACTTCAAACATGTACATGGCCCATAATTCGACCTTTAAAATCCATCATCACATTTTATCATATTTATTTATATTTTATTTGAATTTTGTTCACTTAAAATATTAAATAAATTATGTAAAATATCAAGTAGTGAAATCAAGTGGCATGGATCCATTTATTATTCAAAGGCCTAAGAAATATCCCATGGAGGTCCAAAAACATGGTCATGTGCTATGGAGAATTTCTTACAAACTTAGAAAGAAAATATTTAATCTTTTTTACAAAAGTTTTTTTTCTCTTCAAAATGCAAAAAGACCAAGCCCATACTAACCCTAAATCTCCCTCATATATATGCTGAAACATAGCAGCCAAGGGGGGGACGAAACCCTAGCCCTGGAAGCCTCCTCCAAAATCCAAAAAAATCACATAAAGAGCAAAACTTTCGTTTTGAGAGGGGAAGCCATTATCAACTCAAACCAACCATTGCATTCACGTCCAAGAGGGTAAAAGGTTAAGTTTGAATCTTAATCGAAGCTCCATAAGGCATATGGTGAGTGCACCACGTTTATATTTATTCATGCATATCTTAATTTCGTTCATGATGATTTAACGTATGTTAATGGTGTCTAATTACATATTTGAGTTCCTTGTGAGTTTTAAAGAAGATCTGGACCGGTGGGACAGATCCATGGTGCGTGAAAGAGAAAACGCCATTGTTAGGGCATGTTAGAACTCATCGTCGGGTTCAAGTTTACAAGGCTTTTCAGGCTAAACGAATACCATATTTAACATCAGGGGAAAAAATTAAGTCGATCTGGGTTTTCTATTTGTTCCATTCGTGCGTTTTTTACAGGTTCGAAAATCTGGAATTTTCGCTACGAAGAGCAGTTGCAGGAACCGCAGCTATTTCCAGGCCAATCTGTAGCTAATGTGGTGAAGATGATGATGAATAGTGGCCTGGAATGGATCTCCACGCGTGGCCAATCGTGGTTGGACGGTCAGACTTCTCCAATCTCTCTCTCTTCGCGTGGCGTGAATCGGTTGGTAGTCAAAAGGTCAAAACTTCCTCTCTCCGTACCATTGGTGGATGCGTGCTATTGGGGTCCACATGTTTGACTGCCTTTTGTTTATTCAATATAGATGATGATTTTACTATATAATAAATTTTGGGAAAATGTTAAACATGATGCGTTTCTATCACAGGTGGTGAAGGTTGAATGGAGATTGCCCCAAGGACCAGGGTTCGAACCCTGTATTTGGCAATTATATTTTTACTAATTCCTTGGTTTCGTTTGCCACTGGATCCAGCGTGTGTGTTCAATGCATGCCCACGGTGAACCCTTCTCCTGTAGCCACAGGATCTCCTCTTATCCAGATCTAACGCCCAAGCACTGATGGCACATCATGGGCACTCTCTAAAGCCACAACACATGATTATTGCCAGGTTCCTTTATATATTTATTTTATTATTATCATATTAATGGTTTAGATTACATATTAATTAAATATGGTTTAATTTAAATAAATTATTAGGATTTAGATGTAAATTAGGATTAGGTGATCATTCGGAATTATTTTTCCGAATATCTCGATTATTCGAGTTAATTGATTTTTCATCAATTTTAATTATTAAAAGTCACAAAAACCCTATCAAGGTCATTAACATATTAGGATATGCCCAATCCCATTCCCATTTGGCAAAGCAATAATTCTTGAATAATTCTCTCCTCGACCCGACTAAAGCTATTAGTCGCATTAGACGAGAGATAAAAAAATGCATAAAATTAAAATACATTTTAATTTGCTGCCCGCGACGATCAATCTATCGATCTGAGTAACCAGCAATGCCCCATAATCCGTTAGCTATACTGACCAAATCTATTGGTCACCGCATCTAACGGTGCCATATCAAATCAGGGTTGTACGCCCAAAACTTAAAACATTCAAAACACTTCAAATCAAACTACGGATTTTCATCCTAATTCAAAACTGCGAATAGGCCATTCAAAAAGCCTTTAATCAATTTCAAACAATCAATTCAATCCTAAGGCGTACAACCCTGTGCCCGAACTACGTTGACTCTGATTCTCCATAAGGAGATACGTAGGCACTTGGAGAACCAAGGCGAGTCCCCTTCCTCAAAACCTCCATTCTGTTCAAATCTCAGTTTTCACCCTATTCACTTCTTTATCTATTAACTCTTAATATTTACCCATAAACCTTATCTTCGATAAAACCTTAGGAAAGGGTTGAGGGTGCCTAATACCTTCCCTCAACCTGATTATAATAACTTACCCCGAATCTCTTAACTGCGTAGGGTTTCCTATTCGCCCTTCAGAATAGGTGGCGACTCTAAAAGCTAAATTTTTAGGGCAGGTTGCTACACCTACGAATAAATCATCAAAGTCTCTTCAATATAAAGATCATAGTCCCTCGATGACCCTTCAAGTTGCCTACGAAATAATGATCTTGTCCCTCGATGACCCTTCGGAAAAATTATGATAGTCCCTTCGAATTGATAAGGTATCCTTACATGTTGCCTTCTATGACCATTCGATGACCCTACACCTATCCCTTCACATCCAATAGAAAGGATTTCCTACCAACTAATGGTATGGATAATGCTATCTCTAAAATAGAAAAGACAGAATAGGAAAGACAAATACTTAGTGGGTAGGTACTCCTAAATGCTTGCTCACACTTAAATGCATTTTCACACCTCATACTTTCAAAGCTATTTTCAAAATTAAAACACTTTGTATACATTCATACAAGAATCATTACAAAGTCAAGCTTTCTTACAAACTATTTCCAAACACAAATATTTTCAAAAATAACACGTTGTATACATTCATACAGGAATCATTACAAAGTTAAACTTTTTCAAAGTATTTTCAAAGCACAAACACACAAGTCAAACAAAGTGAGCTAAGCAATTAAGAGCCCATGGATAACTATGGATACAAAGGATGCTAACACCTTCCCTTTTTATAACCTACCCCCGAACTCAAAATCTTTTAAAGGTCTTTCTTGTTCTTTTATGCCTTTCCTAATAAAATTGGATAAAATAAAAGTCGATGGTGATTCTTGCTAACCGCAACATGTTTTGCAAAATAAAAAACAAAAAGTCAGTTCTCCCACCGTATTATAGAACTGGCGACTCTTTTGGGGAGAAACTTAAAAAAAGGGGTTACCTTAGAGTTTAGATCACTTCTATTTGCTGTAAACTATTTGACTTGATTGCTTTATCTTTAAAGGGTTGTTTGGGTATTTGCTTGTGTGAAATGTCCTACACTCAGACCTAGTGATTCCTTAGGTTAGTGGCAATAGACCAAGGGGACTGTACGGCATACACCGCTATGGCTGATATGGTAGCCACAGTTGGTGTGACACTTTGGTTTGTACTGATGTTCCTTGAGACTTGTATTGAGGATAACATTAGGCTGTGCGTGGTGTCGTTAGCACCAACTTGCTTTTAGAATCCTAGTTAACTCATCTTTGGCCATTAGAAAGTAGTGAAATGGTCGGCTTTGGTTTAGACCAAAGTTGGTTGATACTCGAGGCTACATTCATTGAGATCAGACTTTTGGGATGTTTTGGTTGGCGATACAATTGCCGAGCTAAAATAAAGCCTGCGAGAAAGATCTGTGATATTGAGACTCCTAGAACCCGATTACTAGTTTAGGACAGGTTGAGCCAACTAAACCTCAGTGGGGAAGGGTACTAACCTATGGACTTCATGCAAGCCTTTAAACCTAATACTCTTGTGTGACTTGTTTGTATTCATTATCTAACAACTTGAATTCCTTGCAGAATTTGTTTGTACTCTAACAACTTGAACTCTTTGCGGGACTTACTTGTCCTCATCACCTTATGCTTTTACTTAATACATAACATCTGAATACCATTATATCATCATAACATAGCATGTTAACTAACCTTTTTCAAGGATCTTAGGTATTTATGGCGCACAATTTCCAGGTGCTATTATGGAAGGATTATCAAGAGCAAAATTTATATCAAGGGACAAAAGGATTTATTTTCCTCTAGCCAAATGCCTTAAAACTCAAAAGTACAGTATCCTGAATTAGAGGCTATGACCCACTTGATATGGTGAGCTTGATTCTTATAGAAGGACGTTCAAAGATGAAAAGTTAAAGTTCTTCGGACAAAGCTGCAACCAAATTCAATTTCTAATGTTGCAAACTAGATTCTATAAAGATCCTTGAAAACATTGCATATGTATTTACATACATAACATTGCATACCAGTTTTCCATAACAGGTTTCTCATCTTCTCGCTGTTTATTTCAGCAGAAATGGCTCTTGAACCAACAATGAAGGATCTTCAGTCCCAAAATGCTTAATTCTAGGAATTGGTTCTAAACCTATTCAAGGGGAAAGAAGAGTTGAAAGCCCTCCTTACTAAGGACATGAAAAAGGAAAGTCCTAAATACAACAAGGATGATCAGTTGGAACAACTGCAAGTTGAAATGGCAGAGATTAGAATCCAGATGAATGGCCAGATGGCTCTTATCTAAAACTTAGCTCGGGGGCAAGAAGAGCTGAGAGTTCTTGTCAATAAACTTTAAGCCAACACAGTCGGGGACCCAATCATCATTCAAACTTTGATAAAACAAGCTGACTTGGTTGAGAGAAAGATGAGAATAAGAGAAGGAAAGAGACAGGTTACTACTGATAGTCTTTCAATTGAAGGAAGAAGGCCTTATAGGGTTGTCGTGTAACACCCTAATTCCCCAATGATAATGGTATAAAATAAATAGAAGGAATTAAAACAATAAGTTATAATCATCAAATTAAATATTCAACAAGAATCATCCAATAAATACAATAAAGTGGAGTTCTACAAGGGTTTTACTCCCAACATAACAAAACAAACGCAATTAACCCCAGTGTTACATATCAGAGCTGACATCGACTCATTCTACTCACTATGAGATAATCTTCTCGGCTAACCTTAATCTTAAGCTACTTCAAATTACCTACGCGTTACCAACATAAGGGTAACATTCAAACATAAGGGGTGAGATATCATAATAATATAAGAAAGCGTATGATAACAAGTATATGAGAATAGAGTCATACACGATTCACCACTTCACAACACATCAACGTCATTTATTAACAAGTAATATAGAATCATTTTACAACATCTAATCCATCATCACATCAAAAATTATACAAGTATTCATCACCAAACAGCTCATCATCATTCATCATTAAACAACTCATCATCATTCATCATTATGTAAAATACAACTAGACCAATGACTATACGAATGCATGTGGTACCAATATGGGAAACACCCTCATCACAAAATTGCCAATAAATAGAGGCATCAATAAGGCATAAGCCTTCTTTGCAGTTTGCACTCAATACACACAACGGGATTGAGGCCATCTTAGTTTGCCAATCCAGGCCATCGTAATTTGCCAATCCAGGCCAACGAGTTTGCCAATCCAGGCCATCGTAAAAATGCAATGTATGCGACTCAATAATGAGACATCATAAAATGCAACATAACTACAACAATTATGCAATCACAAGGCATAAGCCTTCAACAAACGCCAACATAGGCCATCACTTCTTCGTCATCGCAAAACATCATCATACAAACATATACAACAACAACATCTCAATTCATGCAATGTAATTTCTACAACACTTATACAACATATATCAATAAGAATTGTAACTAACATACATCAATTTCATAGAATTCTTCATTTTACGGTCAAAATATGAATTTTTACGAAACACAACAACATCAAAATTTATGCAATATAAGTTCTACAACACATATACAACACATATCAACAAGAATCGTCACAAACATACATCAATTTCATCAATTTCATAAAATTCTTCGTTTTACGGTCAAAATATGATTTTTTGCGAAACTCAACAACAACATCAAAATCCATGCAATATAAGTTCTATAACACATATACAACATATATCAACAAGAATCATCACTAACATACATCAATTTTATCAATTTCATAAAGTTCTTCATTTTACAGTCTAAATACGAATTTTTATGAAACACAACAATAACATCAAAATTCATGTAGTATATGTTTGGTAAACCATCAAAAATGCCAAAAGCACGTTTGCTATTCACGTTAACGTGGAAGCTAACCTTTGTAGCTTTTGAAAATCACGTTAAAATGTGCATTGGGATGTGAAATTGACATTGCAAACGCACTTCCAAACACTATAGTAATATAAGTTCTACAACACATATACATCATATATCAACAAGAATAATCACGAACATACATTAATTTCATCAATTTCATAGAATTCTTCGTTTTACGGTCAAAATAGAATTTTTACGAAACACAACAACAAAGCCACAATTCATACAATATAAGCCATACAATATCCATACAACACATAGCAACAAGAATCGTTATCAACATGCATAGATTTTATTGATTTCATATAATTCCCCTTCAAAACCTAAGTTAATAAAACCCCAAAGCTCATTCCTACATACAAATCATCATACCCAATCTTATAGAGTTAGAACCCCATCCTTACCTTGGATTGAAGGTTCTCTACTCTTTCAAAGGAATCCTTGCCCTAACCTATTGGTGCCTCTTCTCCTCTTTCACGAAAACCTTCTCTTTTCACGTTCTCTCCAAATTCTCTATTTTTAATTCTATTTTCTTTCTTATTTTTATTTAACTTCTTACTAACTTTTAACTTCACTAATGGGCTTAATAAACACACCCCCATTGTTCCTCATGCTAACACAACATAGGCCCACTAACTATTTACTCATTTACTCTCTTATTATTACTATTATTATTATTATTATTATTATTATTATTATTATTATTATTATTATTAAACCTCAATAATAATTCTTATTTCAATCATATTAAATCATCTAATTTTCTAATAAATTAAATCAAATGATAATTAGAACTAATTATATTTATTTAATTCCGTAACTTTTATTTTAAAGGCACCACCCTCTATTCTAAGGATACATACCCTCCGATACCACAATCATCATATAACATCAAAGAAAATTCATCCAATAAATCATCAAAAATATTAAAATAACACTAAATCATTGTATAGAAAAAACCGGGGTGTTACAACTCTCCCCCACTTAGAATATTTCCGTCCTCGAAAATTCACTATATGTCAACAAATCTAGATACCACTATCGCATTCTACTTTTCGTCCCCCAAGTTATGTTTAGCATTACCTTGTCTACTACTTCGCAACTATAATGATAACATAACAACAATCCAACCAAATGCACATGCTAATCATTCAACATCTTCGCAACATAATAATTAACAAACATAGCAGCCACTTAACAACATTTCAATGTAGCAACAACAACAACAACACATAGATTCATCATCGGCTAGTCAGGTGTGTTTTCCACCACATAAAAATCATCAACATAGCACATTTATACTCGGATATGCCACATCATTGATAAATCATCACATTATCATTACAAAAACATCACTCACAACGTCACATCATCCTCATACTGACATCAATATAATCAACATAATGAGACTTCGTCATAATATATGTATATATATATAGTATTACTCATTGTTCCCAATAATTAACAACCAACCGATACAACGTCACAACAGGTGCAACAAGATCATTATAACATCACATAACACCAATTCAATATTAACTTATATTATGATATCAAAACAGTTCACAATGAACACGTTTCAGTTAGATATCACACCACACAACCACTATGTCACATCACGCTTCGGCTGCGCCACTCTAATCATCTACCTCAAAATAAATATCCTCATTTGATTTTCGTCAACTACCAAATCTATAGGTTTCACATCTAGCTTCCTGGCTCTCTTTACTATCCTCTAGAAATCATTGTTCACCTTTGATATTCCTAATTTTTCACCCCTGTGGCATTAGCTCGCATACAACTCAAGTCTCTGAACTATTCAATAAGTCCTAATTCCTTCTTAGCCACTTCTCCATTAGGTTCACACAAAATGGTGAATGACCATTCTCATGATAGAACGTCAATCACCTTACACACTATCAAGCTAGCAAGATAAATCTAAAATATAAATCAGATGCTCTTTGCGAAGCATGCCAGAAAGGGAAGTTTTCCAAACCTGCATTCAAGTCTAAGAATGTTCTCTCTTCCTCTAGGCCGCTAGAACTTCTGCACATTGATCTGTTTGGCCCAGTCCAAACAGCATCTGTCAGAAGGAAGAAATATGGATTAGTCATCATAGATGATTATAGCCGATGGACATGGGTAAAGTTCTTGAAACACAAGGATGAGTCTCATACAGTGTTCTTTGACTTTTGCATTCAGATTCAATCTGAGAAAGAATGTAAAATCATAAAGGTCAGAAGTGATCATGGTGGCAAATTTGAGAACATATTCTTTGAGATTTATTTCAAAGAAAATGGTATTGCCCATGATTTCTCTTGCCCTAGAACTCCACAGCAAAATGGAGTTGTAGAGCGAAAGAATAGGACTCTACAAGAAATGGCCAGAACCATGATCAATGAAACCAATATGGCTAAGCATTTCTGGGCAGAAGCAATAAACACTGCATGTTATATTCAGAATAGAATCTCTATAAGACCTATTCTTAATAAGACTCCTTATGAATTGTCGAAGAACAGAAAGCCTGACATTTCTTATTTTCATCCTTTTGGATGTATATGTTATATTCTGAACACTAAAGATCATCTGAATAAGTTTGATTCTAAGGCTCAGAAATGTTTCCTTCTTGGATATTCTGAACGCTCAAAAGGCTACAGAGTATACAATACTGAAACATTGGTTGTTGAAAAATCAATCAATATCAGATTTGATGATAAGCTTGGTCTTGAAAAGCCAAAGCAGTTTGAGAATTTTGCAGATATTGAAATCTCTAACTCAGAAGCTGAAGAACCCATAAGCAAAGCGTCAGAAGATCAAGTTGCTGCTTCACTAGAGAATCTCAGAATTTCTGAAGAGCCAACTATCAGAAGATCTTCTAGACTAAACTCTGCTCACTCAGAAGATGTTATCATTGGGAAGAAAGAAGATCCTATCAGAACGAGGGCATTCCTTAAGAACAATGCAGAATGTCAATTTGGTCTAGTATCTCTTATTGAGCCAACTTCTGTTGATCAAGCTCTGGAGGATGCTGACTAGATAATTGCCATGCAAGAAGAACTAAATCAGTTTACAAGGAATGATGTCTGGGATCTTGTTCCAAGACCAAAAGGATTTAACATCATTGGAACTAAGTGGGTCTTCAGAAACAAGCTAAGCGAAAAAGGAGAAGTTGTAAGAAACAAAGCCAGACTGGTTGCTCAGGGCTATAGTCAGCAAGAAGGTATTGACTATACAGAAACCTTTGCACCAGTGGCCAGGTTAGAATCTATTCGCTTATTGATTTCTTTTGCCACTCAACATAACATCACTCTGTATCAGATGGATGTTAAGAGTGCCTTCTTAAATGGTTATATAGATGAGGAAGTCTATGTCCACCAACCTCCTGGTTTTGAAGACTCTAAGTCTCCAGAACATGTTTTTAAACTAAAGAAGTCATTATACGGATTGAAGCAAGCTCCTAGAGCTTGGTATGAAAGATTAAGTTCTTTCCTTCTGGATAATGGTTTCACTAGAGGAAAAGTGGATACTACTCTCTTTTGTAAAACCTTTAAAAAGGATATTTTAATTTGCCAAATTTATGTTGATGATATTATCTTTGGAATCTCTAATGCTACACTTGGAAAGGAGTTTGCTAAGTCTATGCAGGCTGAGTTTGATATAAGCATGATGGGAGAACTCAAGTATTTTCTTGGGATCCAGATCAATCAAACTTCTGATGGAACCTATGTTCATCAAACCAAGTATGTGAAAGAACTTCTGAAGAAGTTTAATCTTTCAGAAAGCAAAGAAGCAAAAACTCTTATGCATCCAACGTGTGTCCTAGGTAAGGATGAGGTAAGTAAGAAGGTAGATCAGAAGCTCTACAGAGGTATGATTGGATCTCTTCTATATCTTACTGCTTCTAGACCTGATATTTTATTCAGTGTTTGTCTGTGTGCAAGATTCCAATCAGATCCTAGAGAATCTCATTTAACAGCTGTTAAGAGAATTCTGAGGTATCTGAAAGGTACTACTAATGATGGTTTAGTCTACAGAAGATCTGAAGAATACAACTTAGTAGGATTTTGTGATGCTGATTACACTGAAGATAGAGTTGAAAGGAAAAGTACTTCTGGAAGTTGTCAATTTCTTGGAAGTCACCTGATCTCCTGGTACAGCAAGAAGCAAGCTACAATTGCCCTCTCTACAACAGAAGCAAAATATGTTGCTGCTGCTGGATGTAGTACACAGATGCTCTGGATGAAGAGTCAGCTAGAAGATTATCATATATATGAGAGTAACATTCCTATCTTCTGTGATAATACTTCTGCTATCTGTTTATCTAAGAATCCAATCTTACATTCCAAAGCTAAACATATTGAGATTAAACATCATTTCATTAGGGACTATGTTCAGAAGGGTGTTCTTTCTTTAAACTTCGCTGATACAGACCATCAATGGGCTGATATCTTTACTAAACCCCTTGCTGGAGATAGGTTTAAGTTCATTTTGAAGAATATCAGTATGGATTTATGCCCAGAATGAAAGGATGAGAAGTTATGATATATGGATTAGATTTGAAATGATCAGTTTTAGTTTTCTTATAAGAAGTTCTGATGTTGTTCAATTAGATATTCTGATTCTGTTATTGCTAACGTTTCATATGTCTAAGTTTATTCAGAATCTCTTTTAAAGCAAAACAGCTGTCACCAGCTATTCTAGAAGTTGAACACGTGTTCACTCTATTTGGACAAGCATGCGTGCAGTTGATGAGACGCCGCCCTAGGTAACTGTGCAAATCATTTCAAATATCACGTTTTACCCTAACGTCACTCAACATTAAATACATTTAATTTTCTGCATCTTGTAACTGTTCATTCTCAGAAGTTAATTGCATTTATTTTTCAAATCCGTGTCTATTTAAACCGCCCTCTCATATCATTCTCTCTTTTACGCACTCATTCTCTCCATTGTTTATGCACTTCTACAATCTATTTGCCCTATTTTCTTACCCTAAAAAGAAAACCAAGAATCTCAGTAAAGTGTCAATGTCTGCTTCTTCATCTCAAATTGCCGGTTCTTCATCTCAACAACATCAACCACAACAAGAACAAGAACAAGAACTCATTCCTATGATTACTTGCTCGATTCCTCGAGATCAGTTGGAAGTTATATGTGAACTCATAGTGGATGTTGATAATCTGGAAGAACATCAAATTCGTATCAAAGATAACATGGTTTTTCAAAAATGGTCGTCTTTGTTTCTTGAATTCTGTGGACCAGTTTATCCAGACCTAGTGAAGGAGTTTTGGGTTCATGCCTTTGTCACCCCTAAAGCAATTATTTCATTTTTTCATGGAAGGTTCTTCTCCATCATTGAAAACACATTGAGAATGTTGTTTGATTTGATGAATGCTGAAGGAGAAACTGAAGTAACCCTAAGAACTGATTGGAATGCAGTTTAGGCTGAAATCTTTATTGATGGAAAGAAATCAACTAAATTTAAGGATCTGAAGAACATATACAAGATATGGACAAAGATTCTTCTAGGTTGTTTTTACCATAGAAAATCAACCAGTTCTTCTGACTTCATCAACAGCAACCAACAATACATCATGTATTGTATTGGTACTCATAAGAAGGTTGATGTTACCTACATCATTTTCAATCATTTGTGGAATGCTGTAAAGGACTCTCGAGATGAGAGCAAATCAAAGAAGAAAGGAAATGTTATTCCTTTTGGAAGGATTATTACCAATCTTCTGGTTCAAACCGAGATGGTTGAAGTGTTGGAAAATGCTGGAATTGTCAAAGATCTTTATACAATCAATGGGAGTGTTTTGAATGCTACTTCTTTGAAGAAAATGGGTCTTATTCAAGCTATTGGTACTGCTCCTAAACCAGATCCAAATGTTAGAAACAGAAGAGGTTCAGTTCTTGTTGAGTTTGAGTTATTCTTTCTCAATGAACAGCCAGATATTAAGGTTCATTATCTTAATATTCTTAAACAAGATGGTTCTGTGGATACTAAGATGAAGACTAGCAGGCAGAAGCTTCCGTCTACCAAGGATGGTGTGGTAGAAGTCTTCCCAGAGGCTGCTTCTCAAAAAGAAAGAAGGACAAAGCATAAACAAGATGTTCCTTCTATCAGCAATGAGAAGAGCACTGAAGAAAAAGTTGAAAATAAAGAAGTTGTAGTTGAAAAGGAAACTAAAGATAAAGAAGATATGGTCATCAAGAAGAAACATAAGAAGAACGAAAAAGAGGATGATACGAATAATGGTGAGAAGGACGTAGAGAAGAAGAAGAAAAAGAAAGATAAGAAGAAGAAGAAGAAAAACAAAGCTGTTGAAGAAGCAAAGGAGAAGAATGAAGAGGTAAATCGGGCAGAAGAAGAGAAGAAGGAAGCTGAGAAGAAGAGAGAAATTGCTCTAGGCAAGCTGAAGGCTGTGTATGAGAAGAAGAAGCGAAAGAGACTTGAAGCTGATTCTGAAAAATCTCACAAGAAATCTAAAGGTGTGTCTATTTCTGAACCTGGTTCTATTCCGCTTGTAAGTTCAAAATCTGTACCAACAGAAGTTCCCCTTACCTCTCAACCAGAAATTCAACCAGAAAAAGCCTCCATCAAATCACCTTCAACCACCAAAGTTCTCACCCCTCCTTCTTCACCCAAGACCAATCCTGCTTCTGACCATCCCTTTGATGAACCTATTCTTGATGTTGTACCCCTTCAAACCCTTTTTCCCCCTCACACTGTGAATACAAGATTACACTCAAAGATGTTTTTGATCCATGGCAAACTCAAATAAGCATTCAAACAACAAGACGGAAGCAGAAAACTCAAAGAAAAGCAAGCATTGATCACTCATAGGTCAACCCATTATGTTTATATGTTTATAGGTTGTCTCAACACAAGCAAAACAAGAAGAATGCAGAAAAACAGCATTTAGGTCGACCTACCATCAACCCAGGTCGACCTAAAATGGAGAAAAATTCATATACCCCTGCTAGGTCGACTCACACATCATTTAGGTCGACCTAAATTGATGAATTTTACAAACCAGCCTGTTAGGTCGACCTACACAACAACTAGGTCGACCTAATCTGTGAAAATGTCTCCAGAATGCATCAGAAGAGGATTCTGGTCAACCTACTCCTTCAACAGGTCGACCTAACTGGGAAGCAAAATTCTGCAAGCTCTGTTAGGTCGACCTAAGCACTACAAGTGGTCGACCTAACTGATCAAGAAAGTTCAAAAATCAGTTTTTCTTGGTTCTAACTGTTATGCAATCATATATATTGTGCAAGGGTAATTATTCAACGAACACCAACGACTGAAAGATACACAAACGCTACTCATCTTCGTTCTTCGTCATCTCCAACACAATTACACATAATCATTCTTGCGTTGCGGGTTAGTGATGAGTTCGATAACGTCCATGGAACGGAATTGAAGATTCCTAGTGGTTGAAGGTTTGTGGGGTTTGTTGGTGAATAAAATCTGCGGGTTTTGTCCTCCACGACGGGTGGTTCTTGGGGGTTTTTATCAAGAGGCGTTCATTGAGGATTCGGCTGAGTGTAACGATTGAGGAACGGGGAGTTCAAAGAATCAAGACACTGCAGAAGGGAATCAAAGTGAAGCTCTTGGATAACCTTGATCTGGCTCAAGATTAAGGGGGAAGAAGATTCAAAGGATCGACATAATTGGTTTATCGTTTATCGCTTTGATATCTTCTTTGTATATACTACTTTCAACATTAATGAAAGATTACCCAATTTCAATTTGGAATTGGGGGCAGACGTAGTCGTAGCGAGGACGATCGACGAACTGCCTAAACAAATATCGTGTTCTTGTCGCTTTTACCTTTTCATTTACATTCTGTTCATATTTGGTTATAATAGCAAATTGATCAACGATTCGAGTGTTAAGATTGTGAATTAACTTCGTTCATAAACATCACAATCCATCACACATTGAATTACCTTCAATTTGATCATTATCACCAAGTGTTTGTATATTTGTTTCTATCACTTTTACTGCATTGCAAACATTGTCCATCATACAAAAAGTTAATCTGATTTTCATAAGAGAAACGCTTTGATTCTGCAACATATACTCTTATCATTTACTTCAAGTCTTTGACTGGTTTATTAAACACATATATAATCGTTTCGATAGTGGTTCGGAATAGACGCGAGTCGATTCAGAATTACTTCCGCTGAAAAGTCGTTTAAATCCGTAAAACTGTGAACGATCTATTCACCCCCCCTCTAGATCCTAAGGCCAGCGTCTAACAAGTGGCATCAAGAGCTCTGGTTTATTCCGTGCTACGTGAAACACTTATTGGAAAGATGGCTTCCGGACCTAAAGGGGCTCATAATAGAGCTCCAGTTTTCAACGGCGAAAACTACGGCTATTGGAAGGATTGTATGTGTGTCCATATCAATGCAATTGATAGGAACATCTGGACAGCTATTGTCAATGGTCCATTTCAGATCACCATGACAAATGCAGCTGGTGCAGTTGTTCCAAAACCAGAAGATACTTGGAATGCTGAAGATGAAAAGAGATATGCATACGATTGGAAAGCGAGAAACATTCTAATCTCAGCTCTAGGAGTTGATGAATACTATCGCGTTTCCCATTGTAGATCAGCTAAAGCTATGTGGGACACATTGCAAGTTGCCCACGAGGGAACGGATGATGTCAAACTAGCTAGGATCAATACGTTAACTCAAGAGTTCGAACTTTTCCACATGGAAGATGGTGAAACCATCGAAAGCATGCAGAAAAGATTCGTTCATCTGAAAAATCGATTAAATTCTCTTGATAGACCTGTTTCCAATGCAGTTGCTACTAACAAAATTTTAAGGTGTTTGAACAGGGAATGGCAACCCAAAGTTACAGCAATTAAGGAAGCAAATGATCTCAACACTTTAGACATTACCACTCTTTTTGGTAAACTAGAGGAACATGAACAGCATCTTAAATGCCTTGACATGCATGAGAAGAGGACAAAGAAAGAAAAGAACATGGAGAAAGAGGTAGAGAAGAAGTCAATAGCTCTAAAAGCTTCGAGCTCCAAGACCTCAAAACGAGAGCCAAAGGATAGTGACACAAGTGATGACGAAGACTCCGATGATGAGGAAATGGGACTGTTTGTGCGAAGATACAACAAATATCTAAAGAAAAATGGAGCAAAACATTCCGACAAAGGATTGATCAACTATAGAAAGCAATCAAACATGTTCAAACAAGATGACGACAACAAAGGAAAGATCAAAGGTCTTTGCTTCAATTGTGGGAAAGCCGGTCACTACAAACCGGATTGTCCATACCTTAAGAAAGAAAAGGAGAAGAACCAAAGCAAAGGTCATAACAAATCTAAAAGAGCTTACATAGCATGGGAAAGTGATTCATCTAGTGAAAGCTCATCAAGCGATGAAGAAGAATCAGCAAACCTATGTTTCATGGCTCATCAAAACAAGAAAAAGAAAGATGTAAGTCATCTTAAACCTGAACTCGTAGATAAGGTATCTCATTCTCAACTAAAACTTGCTTTTGAAGAATTACATAGAGATGCAATTAAAGCTTTCAAACTTTTGGCCTCAAATAAGAAAATTTTTTCATATCTTGAATCAAAAGTTGAGAAAACCGAAAGGGATATGGAAGCTTTAAAACAATCTATGCTAGACATTCAAAAGGACAAAGTTGAAATAGATCCTACATCATGGTTTGGTTGTGAGACATGTCACATTTGGCAAAAAGAAGTAAGAGATCTAAAAGCCAAGTTAGACAAGGCTCTACAACCAAAAGTGACTTTTGCGGTTGATCCAAATAAGTTCAAAAGATCGTATACTCCTTTATATAGCAAATACACTTTTGTACCAAGAGCATCAACTAGCAAAACTCCTTATTCTCATCATATTACCTGTCATTATTGTTGCAAAAAGGGACATACCATTGAAAAATGCAAATTTAGGAGAATTTTAGTTCCTAAAGGAGTATTTCAATGGTTGCCTAAGTGCAACAAATTGTGTACTCACTACCAAGGACCCAATGAAAATTGGGGACCTCCCTCTTTAAATTAATCCTGCAGGAAAAGTGTCTTGACATTGCCGAAAGGTTGTGGTTCCTTGATAGCGGATGTTCAAGACACATGACTGGAGACCTATCTCTTTTCGTTGAGTTTCAAGCAAAGAAAAAGGGGTATGTCACCTATGGAGATAACAATCGGGGAGCCATACTTGGTAAAGGAAGTGTAGGTAACCCTTCTACCACTACTATAACTGATGTGCTGCTAGTAGAAGGTCTTAAACATAATCTTTTAAGTATAAGTCAATTGTGCGACAAAGATTTTAAAGTAATGTTTACAAATTCTGGATGCACAATAGAACATACTAAGAAAAGAGACATTATGTTTAAGGGCTTAAGAGTAAACAACATCTACATGCTAAACTTGGATGAGGTATCTAAGTCTAGTACCAAATGTCTAGTTGCTCTAGGCGATGACTCATGGCTTTGGCATAGACGTCTCGCCCACATAAATTTTGACTTACTAAATCAAGTTGTCTCAAAAGATTTAGTAATCGGCTTACCCAAAATGAAGTTTTCAAAAGATCATCTATGTGATGCTTGTCAAAAGAGAAAGCAAACAAAAATCTCTTTTAAATCAAAGAACGTGGTTTCAACATCACGCCCTCTTGAACTACTTCACATGGATCTCTTTGGCCCTTCAAGGACTAAAAGCATAGGTGGAAACACCTATGGTTTTGTCATTGTCGATGATTACTCGAGATTTTGTTGGACAATCTTTTTACCTAGTAAGGATCAAACTTTTCCAGCTTTCACACAATTTGCAAGATTATGTCAAAACAAAATGAACAACAAAATAGTTGCTATTCGAAGTGATCACGGTGGAGAGTTTGAAAACATTCTTTTTGAAAAATACTGTGATAAACATGGAATTGAGCATAACTTTTCAGCTCCTAGAACACCTCAACAAAACGGAGTAGTTGAACGTAAAAATCGAGTTCTAGAGGAGCTGGCAAGAACAATGCTGAATGAGGGTAATCTACCAAAGTATTTCTGGGCTGACGCGATTAGTACAGCATGTTATGTTTTGAATAGGATAACAATACGTCCTATACTGAACAAAACTCCCTATGAATTACTAAAAGGTAGAAAACCAAATGTATCTCATCTCCATGTATTCGGTTGCAAGTGTTTTGTTTTGAACAATGGTAAGGATAATCTTGGCAAATTCGATGCTAAAGTTGATGAGGGCATATTCCTTGGTTACTCACAATCTAGCAAAGCATATCGAATATATAATAAGAGATTACTTATAGTAGAAGAGTCAGTACACGTTTCTTTTGATGAATCTTATGCAAAATATGTCGAGAAAGGTCTTTCATTTAATGGTGCAGGCCCATCCACTGAAGACATTGTCAAGGATAAGGAAGATGAGGATGAAAGTATTGTAAAGAAAGATGCTGAGAGAGAGAAAGATGAGTCTCACAATGAAAATGAAAAAGAAAGCATCTCAAACAATGAAGAACTTCCCAAGGCCTGGACAAACGTGAAAGACCATCCAATTGACAATATAATAGGAGACATCTCAAGGGGCGTTACAACACGCTCAAAGATAAGTAACTTCTGTCATCATTTTGCTTTTGTTTCACAAGTTGAGCCGAAAAACGCTAGGGATGCATTACTTGATGAGCATTGGCTAATGGCCATGCAAGAAGAATTAAACCAATTTAAACGGAATGATGTTTGGGACTTAGTCCCTCATCCGGGAGATCATCAAGTAATAGGCACTAGATGGGTTTTTCGTAACAAACTTGATGAAAAC
The DNA here is from genome assembly GCF_029867415.1 of Vicia villosa. Lineage (NCBI taxonomy): Eukaryota > Viridiplantae > Streptophyta > Magnoliopsida > Fabales > Fabaceae > Vicia > Vicia villosa. The sequence continues at coordinate 214,983 of NW_026705586.1, forward strand.
GGTGTTATTACTAGAAACAAAGCTAGATTAGTTGCCCAAGGTTACAATCAAGAGGAAGGTATTGATTATGAAGAGACATACGCTCCTGTAGCACGTCTCGAAGCTATTCGCCTCTTACTTGCTTATGCTTGTTCTAAAGACTTCAAACTATTCCAAATGGATGTTAAGAGTGCCTTTCTAAATGGCTATATAAATGAAGAAGTCTATGTTGCTCAGCCACCCGGCTTTGAGAATTACATGTATCCAACTCATGTTTATAAGCTGAAACGTGCTCTATACGGTCTTAAACAAGCCCCTCGGGCTTGGTACGAACGTTTGAGCAAATTTCTCCTTAGTCAAGGGTACTCTAGAGGTAAAGTTGATACTACTCTCTTTATTAAAAGAAAAGATAAGGATATTCTCTTAGTCCAAATTTATGTAGATGATATTATATTTGGGTCCACTAATGCAAAACTTGTCAAAGACTTTTCTAAGCTTATGCAGAGTGAATTTGAGATGAGTCTCATGGGTGAGCTAAATTTCTTCCTTGGCCTACAAATCAAGCAACTCAGTCATGGAACGTTTGTGAATCAAACTAAATATTGTACGGAGCTGCTCAAAAGATTTGGAATGAGTGAAGCAAAGGAAATTGACACACCTATGGCAACAAATACAAATCTAGACAAAGATGAGAAAGGTAAAGAGGTTGACGTGAAATTATACCGAGGTATGATAGGTTCACTATTGTATCTTACTGCCTCAAGACCAGACATTATGTTTAGTGTGTGTATGTGTGCAAGATATCAATCTTGTCCAAAAGAATCTCACTTGATAGCTGTCAAAAGAATTCTGCGATACTTACGTGGAACTACTACATATGGCCTATGGTATCCAAAAGGAAATGAGTGTCATTTGGTAGGATTCTCCGATTCAGATTTTGCTGGCTGCAAATCCGATAGAAAAAGCACTAGTGGAACGTGTCATCTATTCTCAAACTCATTAATAAGTTGGCATAGTAAGAAACAAGTATCGGTTGCATTATCAACTGCTGAGGCAGAATATGTAGCTGCTGGAAGCTGCTGTGCACAAATATTATGGCTCAAGCAACAACTTCTTGACTTTGGTATTAAGCTTGATCACATACCTATCATGTGCGACAACACAAGCGCCATAAACTTGAGTAAAAATCCTGTCTTACACTCACGTACCAAACATATTGAAATAAGGCATCACTTTCTACGAGATCATGTAGAGAAAGGAGACGTTACTTTTGAACATGTAGAAAGCAAGAAGCAACTAGCTGACATCTTCACCAAACCTCTAGCAACGGAGCAATACTTCAACATTCGTAGGGAATTAGGGATACTCGATATCTCTAATTTGGGCTAATTACGTTTGTTTTCTCTTAATATTATTTCTTTACTTTATGTATATATCTATTTTTTTTGCTAACATTTTTCTTAGCGTAAAGGTAGTTCATCATCAAGCCAGGCGTCATATTGAAAAAGCGGTAACGTAATTGTTGTTCACTTCCAAAAATATTATTGATACTATAATATGCTATCAATTAACATGCTTATAGTGACTTCATGCATAAAAACTGCTCCTGCTCACATATGTGTCTCATGCTATCATTAACTACCTTTTACCTACTATACTGTACATGCTAGCATTATTATCTATGGTTCTCTTGTTACTCTCATATTCTCTTGTTTTCTCTTTTTGATGTTGACAAAGGGGGAGATAGATGCTGGATGCACGGGGGAGCTTTATTGAGAGATTGCCTTGTTGAGAGATAGATGCTGGATGTACGGGGGAGCTCTGTTGAGTTTTTATCACTTACTACCAAAGCTTAGACGAATGGTTTGCCATCATCAAAAAGGAGGAGTATGTGAATACAAGATTACACTCAAAGATGTTTTTGATCCATGGCAAACTCAAATAAGCATTCAAACAACAAGACGGAAGCAGAAAACTCAAAGAAAAGCAAGCATTGATCACTCATAGGTCAACCCATTATGTTTATATGTTTATAGGTTGTCTCAACACAAGCAAAACAAGAAGAATGCAGAAAAACAGCAGTTAGGTCGACCTACCATCAACCCAGGTCGACCTAAAATGGAGAAAAATTCATATACCCCTGCTAGGTCGACTCACACATCATTTAGGTCGACCTAAATTGATGAATTTTACAAACCAGCCTGTTAAGTCGACCTACACAACAACTAGGTCGACCTAATCTGTGAAAATGTCTCCAGAATGCATCAGAAGAGGATTCTGGTCGACCTACTCCTTCAACAGGTCGACCTAACTGGGAAGCAAAATTCTGCAAGCTCTGTTAGGTCGACCTAAGCACTACAAGTGGTCGACCTAACTGATCAAGAAAGTTCAAAAATCAGTTTTTCTTGGTTCTAACTGTTATGCAATCATATATATTGTGCAAGGGTAATTATTCAACGAACACCAACGACTGAAAGATACACAAACGCTTCTCATCTTCGTTCTTCATCATCTCCAACACATTTACACATAATCATTCTTGCGTTGCGGGTTAGTGATGAGTTCGATAACGTCCATGGAACGGAATTGAAGATTCCTAGTGGGTGAAGGTTTGTGGGGTTTGTTGGTGAATAAAATCTGCGGGTTTTGTCCTCCACGACGGGTGGTTCTTGGGGGTTTTTATCAAGAGGCGTTCATTGAGGATTCGGCTGAGTGTAACGATTGAGGAACGGGGAGTTCAAAGAATCAAGACACTGCAGAAGGGAATCAAAGTGAAGCTCTTGGATAACCTTGATCTGGCTCAAGATTAAGGGGGAAGAAGATTCAAAGGATCGACATAATTGGTTTATCGTTTATCGCTTTGTTATCTTCTTTGTATATACTACTTTCAACATTAATGAAAGATTACCCAATTTCAATTTGGAATTGGGGGCAGACGTAGTCGTAGCGAGGACGATCGACGAACTGCCTAAACAAATATCGTGTTCTTGTCGCTTTTACCTTTTCATTTACATTCTGTTCATATTTGGTTATAATAGCAAATTGATCAACGATTCGAGTGTTAAGATTGTGAATTAACTTCGTTCATAAACATCACAATCCATCACACATTGAATTACCTTCAATTTGATCATTATCACCAAGTGTTTGTATATTTGTTTCTATCACTTTTACTGCATTGCAAACATTGTCCATCATACAAAAAGTTAATCTGATTTTCATAAGAGAAACGCTTTGATTCTGCAACATATACTCTTATCATTTACTTCAAGTCTTTGACTGGTTTATTAAACACATATATAATCGTTTCGATAGTGGTTCGGAATAGACGCGAGTCGATTCAGAATTACTTCCGCTGAAAAGTCGTTTAAATCCGTAAAACTGTGAACGATCTATTCACCCCCCCTCTAGATCCTAAGGCCAGCGTCTAACACACACAAATATCTCCACTTCTCAACCTCCTCCTCATGCAAATTATTCACCCGTTTTCTCACCTGTTCCCATCAACCTCACTGCATCAGAATCTCCAAATTCTGATTCATTAAAAGATTTATTCCGTGCTTGTAACTTCACCCCCAAACCTCGTCCTGACCCTGCCTTTGTCAACCTAGAATCTGAGAATGAAGCAGAATCATTGCTTTCTCTTGATAGAGAACCTGAACCCTACTTCATTCTGAACCCAGATTCTTCTTCCACCAGTTTCAAAACCCCCAACCCTGAACTTTCTGTTGGTGTAAGTTTTGAATTTCTTAATCTAAAGGTAAAAACAGGACAAGAAGCCTTGAAGATTGCACATAATGCCAAGACAGATTCTGCTGCTACAAGAGGTCTCTGGAGATCTTTTAGAAGGGAGACAAATTCTGACCTTCTGAAGCTTCAGAAGAAGTGTGAAGCTGAAGCTCCTGGCCCTTGTGGATTTCTAAGGGATTTTGAATACAGCTATTTCTTCCCCATCAGAAGCTGGAGATCCCTTGAAGAGAAGGAATTTGTTGATGAGCTCGAGGAAGTGTGTAATACGGTGAACTGACCTTTAAGAAAATGTCGCGGTAAGCAAGAGTTGCCACCGACTTTTATTTTATCCAATTGGAAAGGCTAAAAGAACAGAAAAATACATTTTAAAAGATTTTGAGTTCGGGGGGTAAGTTATACAAAGGGAAGGTGTAAGGCACCCTTTGCATCCATGGTTATCCATGGGCTCTTAATTGCTTAGCCCACTTGTTTGTTTGAATTGTTTGAAAAGATTGAGAAAACGTTTGAATAAGAACTTTAGCTTGTAAATAAGCGTAGTCTTTTTTAATTTGATTTGAAAAGAGTGGGAAAAAGATTTTGAATTTAGAGCAAGCAATTAGTAGCAACTACCCTAATTTTCGAAATTTGTTCTTTTAGTCTTTCGGGCGAAAGGGTCTATCCGTACCATGAGAGGGCAGGAAGTCTTTCAATTGGATGTTAAGGGTCATCGAGGTTTATCGTTCGCCACAAGACTGTCCCTACCATAAAGAGGGCAGGTAGTCTAAGGGAAGGATAGAATAGTCATTAATCTTTTTAGGCATCATGCGAGGATACCTTAGTGTCATACCCCAATTTTTGACCTAAGATACCACCTCATATCATTTGCATATGCATCATTTGCATCTCTAACAAATTGCATAGCTTGTGTTTGCTACTTGTACTCAGCAGGGTTTAATCAAGAAATCACTCATCAGTACAAATAACAATCAATTAAGGTTTTGTTCTCCCTTCATCTCAAATGGACTACCTTCATCAACAATCAACATTTGGTCTTCAAAAATCCATTTCAACAAGCTCAAGGGCTCTGAATTAACCAGATTAGGGTTTTGACTAAAGATAGCATACCCTTGACTTTTGCTCAGGATTTGGCCTAATGACCTGGGACATGACCTCAAGACCCCAAGCACATCATTTTGACCTAATCTATTGACTCAAGGCATCTCCAACACAAGGATTGATCAACAGTGAAATTTCAAATCATCAGATTAGGGTTTTTGAACTATCAGGGACTGAAATCAGGGATCACATTTGGGAAACCCTAAAAAGCTCCAGGGGATCACTCAAAGGTTTCAATCATCTTCAAATAATCCCTATGACTATATCCAATGGAAATTACATCTCAATTCAAGATCCACAGTCATCAATTTCATCAGGTCGACAATTAGGGTTTTTGACCTAATTCACCGGAACCACTGACTTTTTAATCAGAACATGGTGCCACAACTTAAACAATGGCTCAAGGTCCTCCAATAACTCAATGTGATCCATTCATACCATTCATTTGGTGAGGATAGCTTGGTTCATTTGAAATCTCCAGAAACGCGATTCGTTTGAAAAAGTCAACTGTACAAGATCACCATTGACTTTTTGGAAATTTTGGTCAACCATGACTTTTGAAGTTTCAAATCATCAATATATGATATATGAAGTCATTTGATCAAGGAAAATCAAGAAAATCAATCAAGAATCAAAAAGTCAAAAGTTTGACTTTCCATACTTAGAAAAATTCTAAGTGTTTTTCAATGGTTTTTTCCAAACTTTGGAAGGGAATAACTCAAACTTTCACCTACAAACTGAAAAAAACTTCCAACATGAAAGTTGTAGATTTTGATCCAATAAACAACTCTGTCACATAAAATGATTTTCCAAAAGATCAACCATTTAAGAGATATGGAGCTTCAAAGTTGGTATCTTTTGAAAATTTCACTTAAAATCTCACTTTCTTCAAAGTTCATGGATCTTTTTCACCCATTTCCTTAAAGGTCTTGAAGAAACTTTCAACTAGGGTTTTGAAGTACATAACATAAGCTTTCCAAAATGTCCAAGAGCATGAAAAAATATGGAGCATAGCTATGGCTTTGAATTATGCATTTAGTGATCATTTTCACTTGAAATTTCAAGCCATTTTCACAAAGTTATGCACTATTCTACCAAATGATGCAAGCAATGATACACATATGCAATAATTGGAAGATATTTTCTGATTTGAGACAGATGGGAAAGAGATAAGAAGCATAGCCAATTTTAACCATGGTTTAGGTTTTAACCATCTTGCATTTAATGTGAAAGATTCCATTTTATCTCTTAAGCCAAATCATCACTCTTTGATCCACTTGCAAGGGCTTTGTATTCAGAAAGCTTGGCCTATAAATAGAGGTCATTTCCACTCTTCAAATCACACCAAAACCTCATAATCATAGGTTTTCTCTCTTCTTTCTTAAGTTGCAAGTTTCATGAGTTTCAAAGAGGAAGAATTGCAATTTCCATCTCTTGCAATTTCTGAGCAAAGTGTTGCTTCTAACACTTCCTAAACATCATATGGAAGTTTTTTGATCCACTCACACACCCCAAAAACACCTAAATCTCAGAATCACTACCTCACTTCCCAAATATGCATAACACTAGCCTTATCATGCCAATTTTCATTCTAGCTCATTTCTGTCCAAATTAATCATCCAAACACATCCCATATACCATATATGAACTATCCCAATCATCATCCCTGACCTGTAACTCCAAAATCACCAAGCTTGATCCTCACTTGAGCCCTACTGCAGATCGGGTATCACCAATTGATCCAGAGGTTTTCAGTTCATTCCAATCATCCAAATATGTTCCATAAGGTCCATTGAAGCTGTCCAGATCAAGAAGCAACATCTGTAACACCTCCAGGCACGATTTCAATTTCCAGTTTTGCAAGTTTTTGAGGTAAGTGCTTTGAACTTCAAACTCTATCATACATGCATCATAAATGAAAAACTGGTTTACCATCATGTTTCTGCATACATATGGATCATTAACCCTAAATCAATTGCATCATAACTTGCACATACACGATTTCAGATTGAATCATAGAATTAGGGTTCTTCACGATTTCCAGAAAATTGATGATCTTAGAGTGAAAATAAATGAAATTAAATGGTACCATCATGTTCCTTGTGAAAAATCGAGCAAGATAGGCTATTTACTTTATCAAATTGGTTCAGTTTCAGAAAAATTCAAAATCAAAATAGGGATGTGTTCTTGGCGCCATATTTTTGAAACTGAAGTTTGGAAATTGATTCAAAATATATTTTAATTCGTTGCAAGTATTAACAGACCACGCGCGTGGTCCAGTTGGCTAAGTTTTTGAATGGTAACCTCAAGGTCACGAGTTCAACACTCCAAGGGACCAAACCTTCTTTTTTAGCACTATTTTTCTTTCATTTTTTACACAAACTTCATCTAATTAATTAACCAAGCAAATTAATTCATTTTCACTTCATTTTTTGTACACTTCTTATTTAATATATATATATTTTATGAATATCCAAAAAAATCACAAAAAAATATTTATTTAATACATTTTTTATTAAGTTTAAAATGACATGTTTTTAAATGTTTTTAATACTTTAAAAATAGTTTTTTTCACTTAATTTTCAAAACTCAATCACTTGTAAATATTTTGTGATCAAACCCTAATTGTTTAGGTCTTAATTAAGCATGAAATTTGTTTTTATCTTAATTAAGTTGACTTTTGTCAAAATTCAAATTGTTTTAAAAACGAACGATCAAAGTTTTTCAAAACAATAAACCATTTCCTTTTGGTTTTCTTTTCAAAAGCTCTTGATCAAATCTTTTTTGATTGATCAAGTTATTTTCAAATTACCATGGGCCTCTCGAATATTAGAGAGTATAAGTCCCATTCCTTTTTTCTTTGTACAGTTTTTCTTTAAACAGAAAACTTCTTTCAAAAACAAAACTTTCAAACTGTTTTCAAAACGACGAAACCTCGCGTTTTTAACAAACAAATCAACCATGTTTTATAAAATAAAACATGGGCCTCCACATAGGTATAAGTCCCATTCCTTTGCATGAAATTAGGTATTTCATTGTACATACACCTTTTTGTACATACCTCGATCAATTTGATCTTTAACCTCGAATAACAAATCAAAAATGAAGGTTTTCTTTAAATCTTCCCAAAAAATACCATGGGCCTCCATGTAGGTATAAGTCCCGAGCCCTTTTGTAAATACTTGTTTACATAGCTATGAATAAACTCAAATGGGCCTCTCCCCGAGTATAAGTCCCGAGCCCCGTGTATACAAACGGATCATCCTTACAGGTATATTTCCTTCATAAACTCCATTGTACACACACCTTGTCATATATAACTGTTCATACTTGTTCATATTTGTTCATGTACTTGTTCATATTTGTTCGTACTTGTTCATATTTGTGATTGTTTTATAATACTTGTTCAACTTAGTACAACACTAGGTTCCCCATAGCCTCCTATTGGGCTTCGTGCAAAGAATCTCCCTAGTTTAGGTTAGGACATAGAGTATGGTTTCCCGGTGAAATCGCTCTAAGAGCTCAAACCAACTATACCACGCCTCCTCTTGGGCTTCGTACAAACGACTTGTCCCTCCCATAGCCTCCTCTTGGGCTTACAATGCAAGGACCCTCGATTGTCCCTCCCATAGCCTCCTCTTGGGCTTACAATGCAAGGACCCTCGGATAGCCTCCTCTTGGGCTTCGTACAAGGACCCACGGGCTTCTTATAAGCATCCCCAATATCCAAAACAAATACCCTAGGAGATTAGACATTTATCATCTCTATGATAGGAGTATCTCATCTATATCATCACAAACAATCAATCAATCAAATTTCTTTTTGCCACAAGGTTGGCTAATCAATCAAACCTTTTGCCACCATACTGGCTGATTAATCAAAGTTTTTGTCACAAGGCTGACTTCATTGAAACTTTTGCCACAAGGCTGGCTGATTAATCAAAACTTTTTGTCACAAGGCTGACTTCATTGAAAGTTTTTGCCACAAGGCTGGCTAAAAAACATCTTTATCATTCTAAGCGCCATAAGTGGCACAGCCCAGGGCTTATAATGAAAAGATTTCAAACAAAAAAATCAAACAGATGTATGTGATGATATAGATTAGATACATCGAACATTTAGATGACATTTGTCTCTTTTCCTTTGCTTCCACTAGCATAAGTGGGAACTACGATTGCTTTGACTTTCTCAACATCCCTTTGAGAATACGTAGGCACAAGGTCGTATCCTTGGCGAGCAAAACTTCTCCCTCAAACCACTCAAACCTTAGCACCCGTAGACCCCGAGCTACAGATGCTCTAATTCCCTCTAAGGGATATGTATGCAGAGGATCGCGATGATCTTTGCGAGCATAATCAAACAAACACCTTAGGTCCCACCTATCTCACAAAAACCTCCACCATAACATAGAATGAAAAAACATAGCAAAGAAACCTATAGAGTACTATAGATACGCTGGGTGCTAATACCTTCCCTTCGTATAACCAACCCTCTTACCCGGAATCTCTCCCCCACTTTTTAGGTTATTGCAACTTTTTTCCTTTTCCTACTTTGGAAACAATAAAAAGTTTGGTCGAAACAAAAGAAAAATCATTTTTTGAGCACTCGAGCCCAAAGAAGGCATCAGGTGTCTCATCCCACAAAAAGATACGATTTTTCCCCGCGACACTTAGCAATTGGGACAATCATCATTTTAACAAGGCAACTTCGAGGGACTAGATCTCATATGATGATTTCAATGATTAAGGCAACCTTGCTTTTGGTATCCTCGGAATCGAGGGACTTGACTATTTTTTAGCATAATTAGAGGCAACAGGCAACTGTAATAAGGCAACAAGAGGAATTACCCTAAAGGTGTGTGTGCACAATCACGTGGTTAACTTCGATTACATTTATCTTGTAAATAATGTTAGCTACATTCGATTAATTATCTTACACTCCCTAGGATTACTAACCACACAATTAATATCATGCAGAAAAATAAAGTGCGGAAATTAAAAGTTCCTACGCTATTACAATAAACACCTGTGGGCAGAAAAATAAAAGGCAGAAATAAAAACCCTAATTAAACTATTACATCCTGTGAGCAGTAACATAATATGGCAAAAACTTGCGAAAAAATTAAAAGAAATAATTAAGTAGATAATGCGCCTTGACACGCAGCAGTAATAATAAAGATGAGACTATAAATAATAAGGAATAATAATGAAGGCAAATAAATTAAATAAATTAAAATAAAGGCAAATAATTTAAAAAGGCATGCGACAATCACAGAGCATGAGGTGAGAGGAGAAATCGCGCTTTGGAAAGAAAATTCAATTTGATTACAAAAGGGTAAAAGCCTAAACACTTGAAAGTTAATGGCTAAAAACCTAAGGGTAAAATCCTAGTTGACGGACAACACCTACCAAATACTTAATTATTATTATTAAAACCTAAAAATAATAAATTAGCCTAAAATAGAGTCAGGGTTTGGAAACCTAAAATTAATAGTTATTAACCTAAAATTAAATTATTGATTAAAACTAAAACTAAATTAATTAGTCTAAATTAAACACAAATTAAAAATTATTATAAAAAGGGTTAAATAAGTTTTTGGTCCCTATAAATATTCCAATTTTCATTTTTAGTCCCTCCCTGCCTTTAGGCAACGGTTTTTACAAGAAAACCGTTGCCAAAACCAGCTAAAACCGTTGCCTAAAGGCAGGGAGGGACTAAAAATGAAACTGCAATATTTATAGGGACCAAAAACTTATTTAACCCTTACAAAAAACCTAACTTAAAATCATTAACCTAAACCTAAATTAAAACTATTGTTTTTATTAAAAATAGGTTATGAAGTTTTTTAAGGTGTTGATTAAAAGTATAAAACAAATATTTAAATAAATAAAATAAAAAAAAAAAAGAGAAGGAACCAGAATTTTGATTGAGTGTGATGAGCCTGGAGACCATGATATGCAACCTCAATTCTGGAACGTTGGATTTTGAGTGCTGATGATCTGATGGCATTGAGGCCGAGGGTGTATGGTGGGCTCACGTGATTGCGTGCGCAGAACCTATGAACAAGAAGGCACAAAATATTTGTTAAAATAAATGGTTGGACGCTGGGATCGAACCCAGGTCCTTTGGTTTGTAATTATATGCGCCTTTGCCACCTGAGCTGCTGTTGATTCGTTGACAATGAACCACATCAAAAACAACAAATACAAATTTAACTATTAATTGAAAAAAATCAAAAGAATTGAAACTGGGGCCCGCTGCTGTCACACGCAGCCAATCGCAAGAGAGAGAGATGGTGGTTGACTGTGGACCCACCAATGGAACCATCCCACGCAGAGAGAGAAACGTGGGGGTTTGACCGGCCAATAGAAACGCTCCTCACCCATGGTCCTACAGTCAGCGTGCCAAGTCATCTTCTTCAACCTTTGAAGCTGCGGATTTTCCTGCGATAATTGCTACGGATTTACCTGCGGATTTTTCCGCAGGTTCTTCGTCTTATTCACCTGCGATTTGAAACTCGCAATGAACAACGTTAACCAATCCTAGCGCTTGCCCAGATCCACTAAATGAAGCATTAGGGATTCAATGGTGGTGGTTTCATGGTCCATAATGGTCTAGCATCTTGAATCCAAATCACCTCATGTTTATGCCCTAACAATGGTGGATTTCTGTACTTGCACCAAAACTCCAGAACGAACGTTCTAAACTAACCTGAATATCATCATGAACATAAAAAGACACATAAAATTCATTTAAAAGGTATGGATAAGAGATTTGAAATTAAAGAAGATGATACAACCACAATAGTCGAGGGGGAACATCCTGGGACTGTTAGAGCTTGCGTGAAGGCATGAATCGAATCCTAGACGCCTCAGGATGATGGTACTGTGATTAAACTTGCTTGAGAACGACTGCAACGTGAATTTTGTGCTTGCCCTAGTTTTTGAGAATTTTTGTGAATCCTTAGGGTTCTGTTTGAGGCCAGCCAAAAAACCTCTCCTAATTGCTGAATGTGTTCTAAATATATAGTGAATGAATTAGGTTAAGGACAACTTTGGATATCATGTGGTTCATGGGCTTTGATATATTTTTATAGAATCTTTTCCAAATATGCTCAATCTCTTGCCAATCATCTCCAATCATGTTTCAATCATATATTTGATGATTTTGGAAGTATTTTGAGAATCAAATCTGACCCCATGCGCCCTTGTGTGCTCATTTACTATTTTATTTAAATTATTTTGTATTTAAATGAATAAACACAAAATAAAAATAAACAAATAGCATGGCTGGATGTTAAGGATAATTATAGGTTTTTAGAAACATTAGGAACATGTTAGAAACCTAAAAATTATGTCTTATTGCTCAAAGGTTCGAGAATCATCAACTTGCTATTCTTGGCTTCAATCTTATATATTTCTCTTTCCATGAGTTTATCTTGATTTAAATTGATAGTGAATTTCGATGTTTGATTGGAAACCATCCTCAAAACAACTCTTCCATATTTTTCTCATTTATTTAAATTAAATTGAATTTTTAATGAATAAAAATCCAATAAAATAAAAATAAAAATGATAAAAATGAAAGTATTAATTTTTGTGCTTCTAATGGGCTCACTATCATGTTTTGTTTATCAAAACTTGAGCTAATAACTTCAAAAAGTCCATTTTGCTCATTTGAGACTTCATGCCTTTCTTAAATTTTGGCCAAGTTTAGCAATGCGTATCTTCCTCCATTTTAACCCTTTGAAGGAGTTCTCGATCATTTTAGAAAGCTTAGAATGTCCTCTAAATGATACTTTTGGTTTGATCTCAATTGAGTTTTCCATTTGCAATTTGTGAGCTTTGATCCAAAAAGTGTTTTGTTGACTTTTTGGAGGACCTCTAATCTTTTTGACCCTTATCTCTCAAATGAAGCCTTTTTAGCCTTGGCATGTGAGCGACAAAGTTGTAGAGAATTCAATTTCCTTCAAAATGAGCTTTGGATGGGAAATTTCTGATGTTCCATGTGAAAGTTATGGCTGGTCAAAGTACAGTTGACTTTAGGTCCAAAAACCCTAATTTAGAAAGTTTGAGTTTTGATGATTTTAGAGCTTTCCTTGATGAATCATGATCAATCCTTGATTAAATGATGAATGATACTTCAAAATAAGGATGTTGACCAAAAATCAGGAATTTTAACTATGGTTTGACCATATTTTGACTTTTAGGTTAACTAGTCGATTATTGATCCTTTGGGCCATTGACTGAGTACTCCTTTGAATTAGGGCATGAGGATACTTTGAATCATATGAGAGACCATGATCCTTTTGGGTCTGGTTGCTTAGGAGGGAGTAAATGTGCTCAATTCATATATTGTTTTGAGCAATTGAGGTTCAGGTGATTCAAAATATCTTGGGATATGATGGGCAAATTTTGGGGTATGACAGCTGCCCCTGTTCAATCTTCTTAAACCTGATGATGTAGATTGGCCTGTATGCCTGTCGGAATCTGAAGGTGGAAGAGGATTTAACATTAGAATACCAAGAAATTTTCCCTTGATGATATAGGGACCTTTTCGGAGATGGGCTTAAAGATGCCATCCAGGCAGAATATTGTCGGAGATGGGCTTAAAGATGCCATCCAGCTTGATAGACTTGAGAGTTAGAATACGCCGTACGTTAGACCGTATCTGAAGAATATACTTAGGATGAGTCGTACGTTATACTGGAGGATGGGTCGTGCGTTAGACCGGATCCAATTTGCATCGGTAGATGTCTGGAAAGCCGTGCGTTAGGCTGAAGGATGAGTCGTGCGTTAGACTGAATCCAATTGCATCCGTAGATGTCTGGAAGGCTGTGCGTTAGGTTGCATCTGAGCTTAGTATGTTGAGAAGTGTCTGTTGGAGATTGCTCGTGTCAGCACTGTTCGTAGTAACTGAATTAGATATTGGAAAGATGATCGTGTTTACACCGTTCGTGGTAAATAGAATTAGATCTTGGAATATTGATCGTGTCAGCACCGTTCGTAGTAACTGAATTAGATCTTGGAAGGATGATCGTGTCTACGCCGTTCGTGATGAGAGAATTAGATCTCTTGTCGTGTCAGCACCGTTCGTAGTAACTGAATTAGACTTGGAAAAGTTGATCGTGTCCACACTGTTCGTGATGATGGAATTAGATCTCTTGTAGTGTCAGCACCGTTCGTAATAATTGAATTAGACTTGGAAAAGTTGATTGTGTCCACACCGTTCGTAATGATGGAATTAGATCTCTTGTCGTGTCAGCACCATTCGTAGTAACTGAATTAGACTTTGGAAAAGTTAATCGTGTCCACACCGTTCGTGATGATGGAATTAGATCTTTGAAGGTTGATCGTGTCAGCATCGTTCGTAGTAACTGAATTAGATCTTCGAAAGTTTATCGTGTCAGCACCGTTTGTAGTGACTGAATTAGACTTTGGAGAATGATCGTGTCTACACCGTTCGTGATGATAGAATTAGATCTTTGAAAATTGGAGATTTTGTTCATCTGCTTGTACTTGTATCCTGAAAAAGTAAAGTTAGTCTTCATGCAATGTCATGATGCATGTATTATGAGACGAGTCTCTCAAAATAAATGAGAAACTTGCGTGTTATGTAAGAATTCATTATGAGGTAGTGCATGCGATGTATGAATATGTTTATGATATATGATGTATGAACATGATTTATCCTGTCTTGATTGAGAAAATAAATCTCTGTGTCATTGTGATTTTGATGTCTGATCTTGTTTTGAAGATGCTCAGTTGGGGATTTATGATTTCTGCTTGGGGATGAGAACCATTTGAATGATTGATCTTGATGTACCCTGACTAGGGCTGAGAGAGATGAATAAACCCATTTGGGGAAGAGAAAAGTGTCGGGGAACCGACAGTGTTGAAGATGTAAACTCTGTTGAGGAACTAAGTCTTTGTTGGGACGAGAACTTTTGAAGATATCTTCTTAATGATTACTCTGTGGGGATATGATCCTATGAAACCTGCTTTGTGGGAATGCATGAATGCGTTGAATATTTCCCCCAGTGATTTATAGCTCTTGCTATTCCTGGACTTAAATTGATTAGGACACACCCCTGAGTATTGATCAAGATGTCGAACTGGACTTGCATAGATTTGCCCCTACTAGTAGGGACTTTTGGAAAGATTCGCCTTGCGAGGACTTTATGAGATGTGCACTATGGGCGACATGCCCCTAGTAATCATAGGCCAAGGACAATGTCCCATGTTGATTGGGAAGTAGCTTCAGATATACTTGGAGGCATGCCCCTGATTGTTTTGGCATCCTTGAGAGATTCTCGAAATCTTGACTTGATTGCCCCAGATTGATCGGGAAATGGTTTGAAACCTACTTGGGATGCATGCCTTTGACTGTTTGACATTTGAGAGATTCTTGGAATCTTGACTTGATTGCCCCAGATTGATTGGACAAAGCATGTCATGCCCCTTGTATTCATTGACTTCTAGTCAACTGAGTCAGTTATAAGGGATGCTGCTGCTGAAATAGTTTCGTCTGTCGGGATGACTTTTAGTCATTAGTCGTACCCTGTGCAGATTCTTTCTGATGCTAACATTTTGAAATTATGTAGCAAAATATGTTTAATAATGAATTCATGAGATGCAATGCATATGTCTGTCTTGAGTTTGTTGAAAAACATTAAAACTGGAGATGTAAAGGCATGATATTTGTAAAAAAGTGATGTTTGTAAAACGAAATATCAACTCAGCATTTTTGGTAAACCTTAAGGAGTCAGGATACCTTTTGGTGACAGTATGCTTTCGAACTAACCATGCTTCAGTTAGGACTTTCAAGGGTTGTAACGTGGCTTGGTTCAGAGTTTAAGAAACAAAAGATAAAGGCTCAAAATTTTATTTATACCCATCCCAATCTTCGCGATGTCCTCCGATCCTATGCTCAGTTAACTTTGTGTTTCAGCTTTAGCAAATCTTGAAGTATTAACATTGATATTTGATGGTGGTTGAAGAACCAGAAGTTTATTC
Source organism: Vicia villosa (assembly GCF_029867415.1). NCBI lineage: Eukaryota > Viridiplantae > Streptophyta > Magnoliopsida > Fabales > Fabaceae > Vicia > Vicia villosa. Next base: position 230,822 of record NW_026705586.1, read on the forward strand.
GGACAGTCAGTCATCCTTCTTTGTAATTCTTTTTGCTTTGGTCGAGGATTTGTAGTGACCTCTTTTTTTACTTTGATTTTTGTTATCCCTAACTTTTGCCTGAACTGTTTATTTTGTGATTACAGTCAGCAGGATGTTTCGACTTTTGATAAGTCTCATTCATAGGTTTTGACCTTAACAACTTTTTCTTTTGATAGATGTTGACTGCGTGACTTAATGGTTACGGGAACCCATCATTATTTGTGTAAACAACAGCTAGTATAATTGAGTTAAATGAGTAACTACCCTGCCCCAGGTTATGATCAAGGGTTTTAATTTGTGCGAGAAAGAAACTTCTACTCCTTAGGCTCAAAGGGGTTGACAAGGGATTAACATCCTTATATCTCCACTGTTTAGGAATTGAAACAATGCCTGTACATCTTCAGCATAGTCCGTTCAAAAGCATACTGTATGAGGTTGCAGTATCATTTTCGTCATCCTCCCTCATAAGGCTTACAGCTTAGCAGGAGTTGAATATCACAAAACATATGCAACGTAAAGACATAATTTAAAATGAGTGACAGCGAAATAATTTATTCAAAACAAACATATGCAATGCACTGATGATGATTATTAAAACAGATAATGTCTATCATAAGCCAACTGTTTAAACAAACAGGATAAAAATTGCACATGAAAGTAGATCTAATGATCCAAAAGTTCGTCCGTCTAGACGTCAATCAGTCTTGTCATGACTAGGCATAGGAGCGGTGATCATCACAGGAGTTTTCTAGAGGGTTGAATTTGATTTCCCCATCATCGATCAGATCTTGAATCTTATTCTTCAATGTCCAGCAATTGTTTGTGTAATGTTTGGGACTGTTGGAATGGTACGCGCACCTCGCATTGAGTTTATAGTCAGGAGTGGAGGTGTTAGAATTCTTAAGAGCAACCCCCAGAGTAATCAATCTGATCTTGAACAGATGTTGTAATGCTTGAGCCAACGACATATTGATCTTGGTGAATTGACTCTTAAGTACATCTGGCTTACGTTGTTGTTGTGGAACGGGTGTAGAGATTCAGAGTATCCGGGGTTCAAGCTTCCGGAATGTGTATCTGATAAGAATGTTTCAGAATGTCCGGGGTTCGAGCTTCTGGAATGTATATCTGATGGGAACTTTCAGAATGTCTGGGGTTCGAGCTTCCGGAATGTATATCTGATTGAAATGTTTCAGAAGTCTGGGGGTCAAGCTTCTAGAATGTTCATCTGATTGGAACTTTCAGAATGTTCATCTGATTGGAACTTTCAGAATGTTCGGGGTTCGAGATTCCGGAATTTATATTTGATTGAAATGTTTCAGAAGTCTCGGGGTCAAGCTTCCAGAATGTTCATCTGATTGGAACTTTCAAAATGTCCGGGGTTCGAGCTTCCAGAATGTATATCTGATTGAAATGTTTCAGAAGTCTGGGGGTCAAGCTTCCAGAATGTTCATCTGATTGGAACTTTCAGAATGTCCGGGGTTCGAGCTTCCGGAATGTATATCTGATTGGAATGTTTCAGAAGTCTGGGGGTCAAGCTTCCAGAATGTCCATCTGATAGAGATTGATTTGTTGACGGTATTTGTCTAACCAGTTGGTCGACCTGAAAGGCAAAGTTAGTTCTATGTGATGTTATGAATGCAGATGCAATGTTTTCAAGGATCTTTAGGGAATTTAGTCTGCGACATTAGGAAATAATTGGTCACTGCTTCGTCTGAAGAATCTTGGTCTTTGTCTTTAAATGTCCTTCTTTGAGAATCAAGCTCACCATACCAAGTGGGTCATCGCCTCTGATTCGGGATATCTCTGAATTTGAAGGTACATGGTTAGAGGAAAATAAATCCTCTTGCCTCTTGATAGGTATGATGTCTCTAAACTGGAAGGCATACAACAAGAGGAAAATAAATCCTCTTGCCCCTTGATAGGTGTAGAGTCTCTGAATTGGAAGACATATGGCCAGAGGAAAATAAATCCTCTTGCTCCTTGATGAGAATTTAGTCTTTGATAAGGGTGCCTGAAATTGTGCGCCCTAAATTCCTAAGATCCTTGAAAGGGTTAGTTAATCATGCTATGTTATGATGTTATGTTGTCATGATGTCATGCGAATGCAATACAATAGGTAAAGCATAAGGTAATAAGGACGAATGTCCTACAAGCAAATCCTGCAAGGAAATAGAAGGGTTAGTAGCACACACAAGCAAGTCACACAAATGTCCTTAGGTTCAAAGGCTTGCATGGAGTTTGACTAGGTAACTACCCTTCCCCAAAGGTACTTCTAAGGATAAGGATGATATCAGCAACGGGTTCTACCAGTTATTCAGAATTGTCAGTCCTTCTAAAGCAACCTCGGACATGATGCATTTGCACCATGCAATGATACTTTGAGAGAGAACCTATCTGAATTGTAGCATCGGGTAGCGACTAGTTCTCAACATTTGTCAAGAGTAGTCCCCCCACTATGTTCCTAAAGGCCAAGATGGGTTAAAGGGTAACTAAAGGTCCTTGAGCTCCGGCGCACCCAAAGTTACATACATAGACCTCCCTCATTTGAGAAAGGTGTGCATATAGCTATGGAGTCCTAACTCAAGTGTGAACTTCATATTGACTCATCTCCCACATATGTGAAAGAGGTCGCTATGACTATGCCACTCCTATCTTAAGTGTACTTGAATCCGGGTATAGGATTCGTCCTTCATTTAATTCCCAAAACAACCCTGAAAGATAAAGCAAGCAAAGCAAACATTAAGTGATCCTAAACTTTAAGTTAACCCCTCTTTCAAGCGAAAGCATCCCCAGCAGAGTCGCCAGTTCTGTAATACGGTGAACTAACCTTTAAGAAAATGTCGCGGTAAGCAAGAGTCGCCACCGACTTTTATTTTATCCAATTGGAAAGGCTAAAAGAACAGAAAAATACATTTTAAAAGATTTTGAGTTCGGGGGGTAAGTTATACAAAGGGAAGGTGTAGGGCACCCTTTGCATCCATGGTTATCCATGGGCTCTTAATTGCTTAGCCCACTTGTTTGTTTGAATTGTTTGAAAAGATTGAGAAAAAGTTTGAATGAGAACTTTAGCTTGTAAATAAGCGTAGTCTTTTTGAATTTGATTTGAAAAGAGTGGGAAAAAGATTTTGAATTTAGAGCAAGCAATTAGTAGTAACTACCCTAAGTTTCGAAATTTGTTCTTTTAGTCTTTCGGGCGAAAGGGTCTATCCGTACCATGAGAGGGCAGGAAGTCTTTCAATTGGATGTTAAGGGTCATCGAGGTTTATCGTTCGCCACAAGACTGTCCCTACCATAAAGAGGGCAGGTAGTCTAAGGGGAGGATAGAATAGTCATTAATCTTTTTAGGCATCATGCGAGGATACCTTAGCAATTGGGACAATCATCGTTTTACCAAGGCAACTTCGAGGGACTAGATCTCATATGATGATTTCAATGATTAAGGCAACCTTGCTTTAGGTATCCTCAGAATCGAGGGACTTGACTATTTTTTAGCATAATTAGAGGCAACAGGCAAATGTAATAAGGCAACAAGAGGAATTACCCTAAAGGTGTGTGTGTGCACAATCACGTGGTTAACTTCGATTACATTTATCTTGTAAATAATGTTAGCTCATTCGATTAATTATCTTACACTCCCTAGGATTACTAACCACGCAATTAATATCATGCAGAAAAATAAAGTGCGGAAACTAAAAGTTCCTACGCTATTACAATAAACACCTGTGGGCAGAAAAATAAAAGGCAGAAATAAAAACCCTAATTAAACTATTACATCCTGTGAGCAGTTACATAATATGGCAAAAACTTGCGAAAAAATTAAAAGAAAAAATTAAGTAGATAATGCGCCTTGACACGCAGCAATAATAATAAAGATAAGACTATAAATAATAGGGAATAATAATGAAGGCAAATAAATTAAATAAATTAAAATAAAGGCAAATAATTTAAAAAGGCATGCGACAATCACAGAGCATGAGGTAAGAAGAGAAATCGCGCTTTTGAAAGAAAATTCAATTTGATTACAAAAGGGTAAAAGCCTAAACACTTGAAAGTTAATGGCTAAAAACCTAAGGGTAAAATCCTAGTTGACGGACAACACCTACCAAATACTTAATTATTATTATTAAAACCTAAAAATAATAAATTAGCCTAAAATAGAGTCAGGGTTTGGAAACCTAAAATTAATAGTTATTAACCTAAAATTAAATTATTGATTAAAACTATTGATTAAATTATTGATTAAAACTAAAACTAAATTAATTAGTCTAAATTAAACACAAATTAAAAATTATTATAAAAAACCTAACTTAAAATCATTAACCTAAACCTAAATTAAAACTATTGTTTTTATTAAAAATAGGTTATGAAGTTTTTTAAGGTGTTGATTAAAAGTATAAAACAAATATTTAAATAAATAAAATAAAAAAAAAAGAGAAGGAACCAGAATTTTGATTGAGTGTGATGAGCCTGGAGACCATGATATGCAACCTCAATTCTGGAACGTTGGATTTTGAGTGCTGATGATCTGATGGCATTGAGGCCGAGGGTGTATGGTGGGCTCACGTGATTGCGCTGCGCAGAACCTATGAACAAGAAGGCACAAAATATTTGTTAAAATAAATGGTTGGACGCTGGGATCGAACCCAGGTCCTTTGGTTTGTAATTATATGCGCCTTTGCCACCTGAGCTGCTGTTGATTCGTTGACAATGAACCACATCAAAAACAACAAATACAAATTTAACTATTAATTGAAAAAAATCAAAAGAATTGAAACTGGGGCCCGCTGCTGTCACACGCAGCCAATCGCAAGAGAGAGAGATGGTGGTTGACTGTGGACCCACCAATGGAACCATCCCACGCAGAGAGAGAAACGTGGGGGTTTGACCGGCCAATAGAAACGCTCCTCACCCATGGTCCTACAGTCAGCGTGCCAAGTCATCGTCTTCAACCTTTGAAGCTGCGGATTTTCCTGCGATAATTGCTACGGATTTACCTGCGGATTTTTCCGCAGGTTCTTCGTCTTATTCACCTGCGATTTGAAACTCGCCATGAACGACGTTAACCAATCCTAGCGCTTGCCCAGATCCACTAAATGAAGCATTAGGGATTCAATGGTGATGGTTTCATGGTCCATAATGGCCTAGCATCTTGAATCCGAATCACCTAATGTTTATGCCCTAACAATGGTGGATTTTTGTACTTTTACCAAAACTCCAGAACGAACGTTCTAAACTAACCTGAATATCATCATGAACATGAAAAGACACATCAAATTCATTTAAAAGGTATGGATAAGAGATTTGAAATTAAAGAAGATGATACAACCACAGTAGTCGAGGGGGAACATCTTGGGACTGTTAGAGCTTGCGTGAAGGCATGAATCGAATCCTGGACGCCTCAGGATGATGGTACTGTGATTAAACTTGCTTGAGAACGACTGCAACGTGAATTTTGTGCTTGCCCTAGTTTTTGAGAATTTTGTGAATCCTTAGGGTTCTGTTTGAGGCCAGCCAAAAAACCTCTCCTAATTGCTGAATGTGTTCTAAATATATAGTGAGTGAATTAGGTTAAGGACAACTTTGGATATCATGTGGTTCATGGGCTTTGATATATTTTTATAGAATCTTTTCCAAATATGCTCAATCTCTTGCCAATAATCTCCAATCATGTTTCAATCATATATTTGATGATTTTGGAAGTATTTTGAGAATCAAATCTGACCCCATGCGCCCTTGTGTGCTCATTTACTATTTTATTTAAATTATTTTGTATTTAAATGAATAAACACAAAATAAAAATAAACAAATAGCATGGCTTGATGTTAAGGATAATTATAGGTTCTTAGAAACATTAGGAACATGTTAGAAACCTAAAAATTATGTCTTATTGCTCAAAAGTTCGAGAATCATCAACTTGCTATTCTTGGCTTCAATCTTATATATTTCTCTTTCCATGAGTTTATCTTGATTTAAACTGATAATGAATTTCGATGTTTGATTGGAAACCATCCTCAAAACAACTCTTCCATATGTTTCTCATTTATTTAAATTAAATTGAATTTTTAATGAATAAAAATCCACTAAAATAAAAATAAAAATGATAAAAATGAAAGTATTAATTTTTGTGCTTCTAATGGGCTCACTATCATGTTTTGTTTATCAAAACTTGAGCTAATAACTTCAAAAAATCCATTTTGCTCATTTGAGACTTCATGCCTTTCTTAAATTTTGGCCAAGTTTAGCAATGCGTATCTTCCTCCATTTTAACCCTATGAAGGTGTTCTCGATCATTTTGGAAAGCTTAGAATGTTCTCTAAATGATACTTTTGGTTTCATCTCAATTGAGTTTTCCATTTGCAATTTGTGAGCTTTGACCCAAAAAGTGTTTTGTTGACTTTTTGGAGGACCTCTAATCTTTTTGACCCTTATCTCTCAAATGAAGCGTTTTTAGCCTTGGCATGTGAGAGACAAAGTTGTAGAGAATTCAATTTCCTTCAAAATGAGCTTTGGATGGGAAATTTCTGATGTTCCATGTGAAAGTTATGGCTGGTCAAAGTACAGTTGACTTTAGGTCCAAAAACCCTAATTTAGAAAGTTTGAGTTTTGATGATTTTAGAGCTTTCCTTGATGAATCATGATCAATCCTTGATCAAATGATGAATGATACTTCAAAATAAGGATGTTGACCAAAAATCAGGAATTTTGACTGTGGTTTGACCATATTTTGACATTTAGGTTAACTAGTCGATTATTGATCCTTTGGGCCATTGACTAAGTACTCCTTTGAATTAGGGCATGAGGATACTTTGAATCATATGAGAGACCATGAAGTCCACTTGAGGTATCAGAAGTTGATTTTCCCTAATTAAATCTGAAACCCTAATTTTGGGTCTTGTTGCTTATGAGGGAGTAAATGTGCTCAGTTCATATGGTTGTGTGGAAGCCTAGTTACAATGTTTTGACTGGATACTTTTAGTTACTATTCAACTGGTTATGGGAGAATTCCTCTGCTAAGGCACCAGATATGGTATATCCAAAAGTTGAATACCCATCAGAACCTTCTGCTCCTACATTTCCAAAGAATTTGGCTGAAATTCTTCAGGCTTTAGAGACTTCGAAAGCTGAAATCCCTTCGCCCGTGTTTGCTGAAGCTGATGCTGAGAACCAAGATTCTGAAACTCAAGATGCTGAGAATCATCCTGCTATGCTATCTCCTCCTAAGGAACATCAAGCTGATGTTCTCATGGTCGATGCTGCTGCTGAGACTCCTCTTCTGGACAATAGCGTTGATGCTTCTTCTGTTAGACCTTCTGTTCTGATGAACACCATGAAGGCTCTTCAACAGAATCAAGCTGATCTTGCTTCTCGTCTGGACAAGCATGAGGAAACCCACAATGAGTTCAGATTGTTTATGAAGACGCAGACAGAAAGCACTGCTGAGATTCAAAACCTTCTGGCCAAGATAGCTTCCAAGCTAGGCTAGTCGTAGTGTGTCTTAGTCTTAGATGGTTTTTGTTTCTTGCATCTATTTCTTGCATCTGCTTCTATCCCTTGTTGTACCTCTGATATATTTTGTTGATCAATGAAATATTATCTTCTTCACTTTATGTTGTTTTAGCATCTGAATCTTTTTAAATGCTTTTTGATGTTATGACAAAAAGGGGGTGAAACATGATAATTGATTTGGTTTATCATATCAGTTGCTGGGATTAAGTCTCAACATTCCTAACATTATTTGCAAGTTCTATGTCTTTGAGATTTTTTGCAGGATTGAAGATATTCTGAAAAATCTCAACATGAGAAGCAAATACATGGGAAATGCAATTCTATAAAGAAGCATGTTCTTGGAAAATTGAAGCAAGCTTAGTGCTGTGAAGCTTCAAGATCAGAAGCAAGAAGAATGTTCTGATATTCTCGTGGCAGAATATGCTCTGATACATTTTCTTCTCTCATATGCTCTGATACATATTCTTTTTAAGAATCTATCAAAGTTTGCTCTAATACATGCTATTCATTAAGAATGCTCTGATACATTCTTGATTCTGATTTTTTTTGTCTAGTATGTTCTGAAACATTTCAGGATGTAAAGATGCTCTGATGATGCTCTGATACATTCAAGAATGTTCTGATTCAATCAAGCATGCTATGACAACAAAGAAGAAATTCAAAGCTCTGAAGCTGTCCTATGGAAGCAAGAAGCAGAAGCTCTGAATGTTCTGAAGTTATAGGCAAAGTGAACGTCTCTACCGAAATGGAAAATACTCAGGGAAGTCTTTTATTTATAAATTCTTCTAGTATTTATTTCAAGGGGAGATTGTTAATCTCAGGGGGAGACATATTCACACACTCTGATTATATGCTTATGCTATATCTGTGTAATTGTCTTTGGTCATCTAATGTTCTGATTGCAAATTCATATCAATTATATATATTTTTGTCATCATCAAAAAGGGGGAGATTGTTAGAACAAGATTTGTTCTGATCAATATTCTTGTTTTGATGATAACAATGTATATGAATTTTGTATAAGATAATGTGGTACTCTAATCCTTTACATCTTCCATTTCAGGAATTATATAAGGAGTACGCACAATTCAGCGCTAGAAGCACTGACTCAGAAGGTTCAAGATTGCAACATCAGAACATGCTCTCGCAAGACATCAGAAGATGGTCAAGAAGAATCAGAACATGGTCTATGAAGCATCAGAAGAACATGAGATCAGAAGCAGAAGCACTGAAGTTCTTATGGTATCACGCTCAAGCACTTCAAAGTCAGAAGACAAGAAGATGCTATGCACCAAGCTGTTTGACTCTGATTATTCAAACGTTGTATCTACAAACATCATATCAGAAGCAAGTACAAGATGACGGGCTACGCTGACTGATAAAAGGAACGTTAGAAGCTACAAAAGGCAAAGTCAGTAGAAGCAGCAAAAGCAAGGCTCGAGGTAGTTGACAAAAGAGTGAAACATTAAATGCAAAGCTGTACGGAACACACAACACATTAAATGCTCCCAACGGTCATCTTCTCAAAACGCCTATAAATATGAAGTTCTGATAAGAAGCACATAACGAACAACTATTGCAAAATACTGAAACGCTGCTGAATTCATTACTTACGAACTTCATCTTCAACCTCACTTCACCTGTAATATCTTAGTGAGGATTAAGCTTAGAACTTAAGAGAAATATCACAGTTGTGATTATAGCTTTCTAAGAAGCATCTTGAATACTCTTGTAATCATTTATTTTAAATTGATTTTTAAAAGGTTCCTAGAGTGACCAGTGAGATCAGTAGACTCTAGAAGACTTAGAAGTTTCTAAGTGGTGTATTCCTAGAGTGATCAAGGTGTGATCAGAATACTCTAGAAGACTTAGAGTGTTTCTAAGTGGATAACCATTGTAATCAAGATTGATTATTGGATTAAATCCTCAGTTGAGGTAAATCACTCTAAGGGGTGGACTGGAGTAGTTTCGTTAAAAACGAACCAGGATAAAAATATTGTGTTCATTGTTTTTATCTTAAAAGTTTTTAAAGTCACACTTATTCAAACCCCCCCTTTCTAAGTGTTTTTCTATCCTTCAAATTTGTCACAAAAGTTTAACGACTAGCACTTTTCAAACGAAAAGGAATGGTCGCTAAATCGATTGCAAAATATTTTAGTGACCGATTTTAAAGCTTTTTTGGTTTGTAATTCGGTCATTAAAAGTGAATTTTTTTAGTAGTGGTTAAAAGGTCAACTCGCCCCTTTAAAATCTTTCTTGAAGCACTTTGGACATCTGATTTCTTTTAGATCGAAGTTGTAGCCCTCCTTGTGTCTTAGTTAGTCTGATAAAGAAAAGTCGAATGTGGTTAAGTTAATAAGTCAAGCCTAACTTTCCAGCCCAAAGTTAACAAAACGAGAATAATTAAATTAGGGGCTTGAGGTATTGCGATCTCTCACCCGATATCTCACATAAAACATTTCGTTCATATAGACCTCATGCATGAGGAACCATGTACATTCCTCTAAATTGGATCGGGTTCTTACGCATAATCGATAAAGCCCCCTCCCAATTCTCAATCCACCCATATAGACAAAACCGAGCAAAGACAATTATCAAACCAAATCGATCATGCCGATCTAGAACTAACACAAAGAGAATATTCAAATCAGGAGGTATTAGACAACGCATTCAAAAATAGATTAATAGTCATAATTGGTTAGAACAAAACAAGGGAACAACGACTTAGATAACTATTAAATAGTCTTTATAAAGCATAAGTATGGAGCCAGTCAACACTGACTTTCTATTCAACTTAGACTCATATTTAGGCTCTGTTTGATAAAAATAGCGGTGAGCTGATAAGTTAGCTTATAGCTAATGACAGATGGTTGATGATTGATAGCGTATAACTTATAGTTGATGGTTGGTGACTTATAGCTGATAAGCTAATAGAAGTGTTTGGCAAATTTAATGGTTCAATTAATGATAAATTAAAATGAAATAAAAGACATTTTTTTGGAAAGAATAAGAATTTATATATTATTCCAAAAACAGTTATGTACAAAGCGACCCATAGGGTCCAGCAAAACAACCACTAAGCACACCTATACAACAAACTCATAGTAGAAGAGGAGCAATTTTGCCTCTTAGGATTGGTTTTCTCCACATCATATTCACAATCGTATCAATTATATCACTATGTATATTTCTATGCCTATCTTTACTTCTATTATCTCCATTAAAGACAACATCATTTCTATACAGCCAACAATGGTACACGGTTTTAGCGAAAGCCGTCTTCAGGAACTTTGTTTTCCAATTCTTGTACTTGCTTTTTTGGGTGATCCATTTCAGCTCAAGCTCCCACTTTTGAGGAGTGTGGTTCACTTGAATCCAATCCAGAATAGTCTTCCATATGTCACATATTATTCTGCATTCAAACATTAAGTAGTTTTGAGTCTCTACACCTGCACACATCAAACACTTATCATTGTCAAGGATTCCAAAACGCATTAAACGGTCTTTTGTTGCTAGCCTCCCATGGCACGCAAGCCATGTGATGAATAAAGCTCTAGGACGTGCCTCATTATCATAAAGAACTCTCCTCCAAGGCACCACTTGTGTATCACTTAGGAACCCATAGTAGAACTTCTTCTTGCAAAATCTTTGAGCATTGATGACTTCTTTCCAAATCTGCATATTCTCAACCTCATCCCTTTGCTTGAGTATGGCTTTTAGGATCCATGAACAACTGGGTTTAATCCGAATTGTCATTATTTACTAAATAAAATAATTATTTACTAAATAAAAGACATTTAGTAAATAATTATTTTATTTTAAATTAAAATAAATTATAAAAGATATTAATAAGTTTTAATTAAAATAATAAGGGCTAGTAAAAAATGCTATAAACTTGCGATGAAATGACCGTTACTAAATAAGTTGTTTACCCTCATATGAACTTATAAACTATAAACTCTGAGCCATAAAATTTATTGTTCTATTTATAGGTTACTGTTAATATAAGAAATAATATATATATATATATATATATATATATATATATATATATATATATATATATATATATATATATATATATAAATAGGTAAGTTATATGAGAATGTGAGAATGAATCTGAACCATCAGATTTTAATGGTCGATATTATTCACTCTCCTCCATCATTTATTTTAATAATGGAGGAGAGAGAAAAAAAGAATGACAAATATTCCCGACCATTTATTTTAAAATCTAATGGTTCAAATTCATTCTCACATTCTCATATAACTTACACACACACACACACACACACACACACACACACACACACACACACACACACACACACACGCACACACACACGCACACACACACGCACACACACACGCACACACACACGCACACACACACGCACACACACACGCACACACACACGCACACACACACACACACACACACACACACACACACACACACACACACACACACACACACACACACACACACACACACACACACACACACACTTGAATTTCTTTAACGTTTAAGATTTAAAATTTTTAATATGAAGATCACCTCACTGAATTTTATCTGTTATGCTCAATATTTAAACTTTCCATACAAAGAGATTCTTATTCAAAATAATTCTACTTGATGAATTAATCATTATTAAAATAATTTTTATAAATATACTTAATTTTAGGATATAAACATAAAATATAATTCCAATATATTTAGTATTTTTATTTGAAATTAAAATTGTCTAAAACTATAAATATTTTTCAAGACTAAAAACATAATCCTAAATAATTTTTTTAAAAATAAAATTAATTTTAAAATAATCATAAACATAAATTGTATACCCATTTTACTAGTATTAAAATTATTTTTAAATAAATATGTCATAAATTTCTTTAAAAATAGTAACTCTTAAAATTAATTAAATTAAAAAATTATTTTAAAGCTATATCTTGCATATTAAAAAATTATATTTTTATAATTTATTTTGATAAATTAATTGTTGTAGACTTATTTTGAAAACCAAACAAACCTCCCAATGTTTTAATAACAATTTAATCATCGTAATAAAATTTTCTAAAATTTCATTTACAATAATCACTTAGCTCATTCCTGAAATCATTCTAAAAGAAAAATTCGAAAAAATAAAATTAGTTTTAAAATAATCAAAATCATAAATTGTTTACTCATTTAAATTATTTTTAAATGAAACTATGTCATATAAACTTCCTTAAAAATATTAACTCTTTAAAATTAGTTTAATTTAAAAAAATAAAAAATTATATATTGCATATTATAGAATTTTACTTTTATAATTTATTTTGATAAATTAATTGTTGTAAACTTACTTTAAAACCAAACAAGTCTTTCGATATTTTAATAACAATTTAATTATCGTAATAAAATTTATTAAAAAAAATCTTACACTAATGACATAGCTAATTCCTTAAATTATAATTTGTTTTTAATTTCTTACTTTATAATATTTAATAAATATTATACGAAGATTAAATTGGTATTAAAACATTAGGAGACTTGTTTGGTTTTCAAAGTAAGTCTACAACAATTAATTTATTAAAATAAATTATAAGAATATATTTTTATAACATGCAAGATACGACTTTAAAATAGTTTTTTTAATTTAATTACATTTTAAGAGGTAAGAGTTTAAAGAAATTTATGACATATTTATTTAAAAATAATTTTAATACTAGTAAGATGAGTATATAATTTATGTTTATGATTATTTTAAAATTTATTTTATTTTTTAAAAAATTAATTTTGGATTATGTTTTTAGTCTTGAGAAATATTATTATAGTTTTAGATAATTTTAATTTTTAAAAAAATACTAAATATATTTCAATTATATTTTATATTTATATTCTAAAATTAAGTATATTTATAAAAATTATTTTAATAATGATTAATTCATCAAGTAGAATTATTTTCAGTAATAATCTCTTCATATGGAAAGTTTAAATATTGAACATAATTGATAAAATTCTGATATTCATATTAAAAATTTTAAATCTTTAACGTTAATGTTTCTCACATAAATATTAGTTTTCACCGGATACGCTATCAAGTGAGAGCATTTTATAATGAGAGATGAGAGGAACTAATATCAACCATTAAATTCATCAAGAGAGAAATTAATAGTCATATTAATGTAATAATATCTTCTCTTGATAAATTCAATGTAATGGTTGATATTAGTTTCTCTCGTCTCTCATTATAAAATTTGATATATATATATATATATATATATATATATATATATATATATATATATATATATATATATATATATATATATATATAAGTTAATTTAAAAATATATTTACAAACTACATATTTATTTATAATATATAGTAATGCAATATCGTAGGCGTTAATTAAGGGTATGGAGAATGGCGATAATGATTGAATTTGGTTAAAATATGTAGTCGTAGTTATAAAGGTATCTGCCTGTGTTTTGCTGCAAGTCGGCGTTTCTTGCGGCTGCATTTTCCAAGGGAATAATCACCAGTGTCCCACACACTCTCTCATCCATTATGTCTGTAACGTTTTGTACCATTATTTCTAACGTCACCACCCATAAAACAGTTGACACCTTCCACTACGCGATGATCTCATATTTTTTTACTTAAAATACAAACTAAATACTCCCCCGTTCAAATTTTTTACCACTAAACCCAACATTTCTTTCAAATACTCAAACTAATCAATCTACAGCTTTATATTGAAGATACTAACATATTTGGAAAAATACGTTTATGTCTTCAACTCCAACACTGCCTAATGTCTAATTTAGGGATATATAGAGTATGATCTTTACCTTTTCTAATTAAACATGCATGCCATTAAAATTTAATTCTATTGTTTGTATTCTCAATAAATTAACATAAATTTCTCATTAGTTTCTAAACGGGATATTTTCTCCAATGCACTGGATCAATCAAATCAATTTTCACCTCTATTCACTTATACTCTAGCTAAAAAAAAACTTGCGATTATTTGCATGGTATTAAAGTTTTTCAAGGATATTCATTAGATGTGAAGAAACTTGTGTCAATGAAAAATTTCATGATTTTTACGTCTTGATGCGACAACTTCTACTAGTGGCTATCTTTGACATTTTACCAAAAAGTGTAAGGGTAACTATAATCAAATTGTGCTTATTCTTCAAATTTATATGTCATAAAGTCATTAATCCTAGAAATTTAGATGAGCATAAGACACCAATTAACTTGTGTCAATTAGAGATGTATTTCCCTCTATCATTTTTTGACATTATGATTCACTTAGTTGTTCATCTAGTAAGGAATATTAAATTATACGGTCCAATTTATTTAAGATGAATGTATGGGGTAGAGATACATTATTATCTTTAAAGGGTATAAGAAGAATCATCACCGTTCAAAAGTTTCAATTGTTAAGCGGTACATCACATAAGAAGTTATTGAGTTTTTGTACAAACTATAATTGTCAGAAGCAAACTCTATAGAAATTCCCGATTCTTGTCATGATGGAAGATGTTGAGGTAGATGTACTCAAGGTTTAAATGTTAAAACCATGGAACGAGATGTAGTTCTTCAAGCATATTTGTATATATTGAATAAAGTTGATGAAATTCAACCTTACTTGTCCGCTCACAAAAGTCTTATCAAGGAAAAATTCTCCAGGATGAGTGAAAAATTGATGATGTTAAAGCATAACAAAACATTATAAATTTGTTTAATGAAAGGGTTTCTAAGAATAGCACACTACTACAAATAATACATTTCATGACAAAGCTTTCACCTCAGCCGTAAGAAACCGAAGTATAATGTCAATGCGCGCCATATTTTATTTTTAAAAGAAATAAAAACAATATATTCTCTCGGTTTTTAAAATAACCTAGGGGAAAAAATTCAGGACACGCTTCGGATCCCAGCTATTGCAGTTTATATTTTTTATTTCTTTATAAGTGTAAACTAAATGATCTATCTATTCGACTTTCTTAATAACTAAATGATAAAATAATTAGATATTTTGGAATAATCTTCCTATGTTGTCCATCAAAGAAAACAACATTGTTTTCCTTGGCTGACAATATTGAGAAATTTATTTCTAAACATGCTATAAAATGCACACAAAAAATGGTGACTGGTAAAAAATTAAAATAAAAACATGACATGTTACTTTCAATTTTTTTATCATTTGCAATTTTTTGCTTCAAACATATTACCTCGGTTTTTTTCTAAAACCGAGGGGTTTACTAATTTTATTTTATTTTTCAATTGAAAAAAGAAAATATGTTTCCCCTCAGACGAGGGGATATGTTACACATATACAACAACAAATCTCTACCCTACATTTATAAAGGCACATCGCTCAAAATATTGCCAAGATATCAATACACAATAAACTATCTACATCCACCAATATATATTTTTCTTGTGAAAGCATTTGCTATGAAAATATTTGCTTAAGATAATTAAATCTCGGAACTTAAAGAAGCTTGAAAAATTTCTCTATGATGTATTGCAAGTGTAGAAAAAACATTTCCAATGGTTGGAACGGATAACTCCATAGTTGAAATAGATAACTCCTTAAAAGTTGGATGCATGCAATCCATAGAACTTTAAAAGAATGAGCATAAAATGTATCCAACAGAATTTGGATCACAACAAAGATGTGTTGTTCTCCAAAAATAATAGCTACATGATAACATTGCATTTGTTGTAATAATGTAATTTAATATTCTGTGTAAATAATGTGATGTTAAAAAAAGTATATTCACCTCGGTTTTTTACTGAAATCGAGGGTAAATACATTTTACCTCGATTTATGTCAAAAACCGAGGATATAATTTTGACGTGATTATTGAAGATATTGATCATCGTCCTTAAAAAAATCTTTGCCATTTATTTCATGAGTATTAACGCTCAGGACACTTGCATTAGTGATCCACGTGAAATCTAGTAGGCATCCTTTATAAAAGCGTTCTGAATATCAATAGGTGTTAATGAAACATATAACATGAAAACTTTGAAGCGTAAAAAACTTGGTAAAGTTTTCTACGATGGATTGGAAGAGCAGAAAATAAATTGGTTTAAGGTTTGTGTTCTTCAATGATCATTTTTTTTATAGTGTTCTTCAATAATCATATATTTATTTTATTTAACTAACTCTTTCTTATTTTACATCAAAAACAAATAAATGCAAAAGAGATCTAGAATATATTGCACCCAACATTTTCTCTTTTCCGATATTTCAATAAAACGAGAATCCAACATCTGATCTTCACTAATAGTGATGACGCTGCATCGTATTCTATATTTGTTACATATATTTACATAAATATTCTATATAAACAATGTAATATTCTAGATAAAATTTATCATTATTTTGTAGTTTGTATCGAGTGTTAAAAAAATCTATCTTACTCATCAATTCTACTAATAAAACATGAGGTATGATGAACTAGTTTTGAAAATAATAAAAGTGTTGAAGATGTGGTTTGAATCCATGTGCATATAAATTTTCTCCGCGGTGTTTTAGAAATCAAGGGATAATGTAAAAAAATTTCATGACGCATTTGTTACCTCGTTTCTGTAGCCGAGGTTAGTTGCATTTCATGTATGAGGTGAAATGTATTTTTTGTTGTTGTGAAAAACGATACCAATAACAAAGTATAATAGGGAATTAGGGAAGAGAATAAGAACACAAGAATTGGTTATAACTGCTATTCTTTTACTTTCTCTTAAAACAAGATTACAAGTTTACAAGAATAACAAATAACCTCTCTCACCCTAAATTAGGATTTGCAGCTTAGCAATGATGAGAGACTAGTATGCTATTTATAATAAAACCTAACATACTAACTAATGGGCTTTTTCCACAAGGCCCATTACACAAGCCAACTTAATAAACAAGCTAACTTAACAAATTAGGGTTTAAACACTAAAACCTAATTTAACATGCTAACAACCCTAGCATCTTCGACACAAGCATGTGAACAACCTTCGACATCATGCTTAACCCTGTCGAACCAAGAAGCTACCCTTCGGCCATACTAGAGTTCGATCCAATATCTCACAAATCTCCACCTTGGATCTAACTCTACAACATCAAGGGAACACACTAGCTTTCTTCATGCAGCTTTATCAACTGCATACAGTGGAAAAACTTGCAACTCGGCAATGTCTTGGTGATCATATCAGCAGCATTGTCTTCAGTCGAAACCTTCAGCACTTGGACTTCTCCACGCTCGATTACTCCTCTGACGAAATGCAGCCTCACATCAATGTGCTTAGTTCGCTCATGATAGGCTGAATTCTTCGACAGGTGTATTGCACTCTGACTATCACATTTAACAGTGATACTTCGACCTTGAAGTTTCAGCTCCTTTGCAAAACCTTCAAGCCACAATGCTTCTTTCACAGCTTCAGTGAGAGCAATATATTCCGCTTCAGTGGTTGATAGAGCAACAACCTTCTGAAGAGTTGCTTTCCAACTAATTGCTGTGCCAAACATAGTGAAAACATATCCAGAAATAGACTTTCTAGAATCCATACAACCTGCATAATCAGAGTCGACATATCCTTCTATTACTGCTTTACTATCTTCACCCAAGGCTCCACCATAAATTAGGACTCTATTCAGAGACCCATTTATGTACCTTAAAATCCACTTCAATGCTTGCCAGTGAGCCTTTCCAGGATTCGCCATGTACCTGCTTACAAGACTGACTGCGTAAGCTATGTCGGGTCTAGTACAGACCATAGCATACATCAAAGAACCAACTATATTAGCATATGGGATGCTATTCATATAGGCTCTTTCGACATCAGTACTAGGACACTGATCAATACTCAGCTTGAATTGAGGGTTTGTTGGAGTCACAACTGGCTTCGAATTCGACATACCAAACTTTTCAAGAATCTTCCGTAGATATGCCTCTTGAGATAGGCATAACTTCGACTTCTTTCTATCTCTTCGAATGTCAATTCCAAGAATCCTGGAAGCAGCTCCCAGATCCTTCATATCGAACTCCTTATTGAGTTCAGCCTTCACCCTCATCACATCTTCGACACTGTTGCTTGCTATGAGAATATCATCCACATAAAGCAACAAAATAACAAATGAATTACCAGGTCGAAATCTGAAGTAAACGCAATGGTCGAACTGACTTCTAATGAAACTTATGCGTGCCATGAACTTGTCGAATCTCCTATTCCCTTGTCGAGGAGATTGTTTCAGCCCATACAAAGATCTCTTTAACTTGCACACATAATCTTCCTTCCCCTTTTCGACATACCCTTCAGGTTGCCTCATCAGGATCGTTTCATCTAGATCACCATACAAGAACGCAGTCTTCACATCCATCTGTTCCAGTTCAAGATCGAATTGTGCCACCATGGCAAGCAACATTCGAATGGACCTATGCTTCACAACAGGAGAAAACACATCATTGAAGTCGACACCTTCTTTCTGAGTGAAACCCCTTGCAACTAACCTTGCCTTGTATCTTTTCGACGTCACTCCTTCAATTCCTTCCTTAACTTTGAAAATCCATTTACAGCTGACTAACCTTGCCCCAACAGGTTTCTTGATCAGTTCCCAAGTATGATTATCATGAAGAGATTTCATCTCATCATCCATGGCCTTCAGCCATTCAGTCTTATTTCGACTCCTCATAACTTCCTTATAGTCTCTAGGTTCTTCGTCTAGAACCTCACTTGCAGAGATTAAGGCATAAGCTATAAGATCTGCATATCCAAGTCTTTGAGGTGGCTTGATGACTCTTCTCGACCTATCTCTCGACAATAGGTAGTCATCGTCAGTTTCCTCAACTTCAGCATCTTCTGCTTCTTCTTCGACTTCATCTGGGATATGCAATTCAGCATCAACATGCTCCACCTCAACAGGAATCTCTACCTGTTCCAGCTCTTCGTTAGATGTTTCTGTACTTCGACCAACATCATCAGTTTTCTTAAAAGCCATTTCAGCTTCATTGAAAACTACATCTCGACTGATGATACACCTCCTGTGACCTGGCTCTAGGCACCATAGCCTATAAGCTTTGACTCCTTCAGGGTATCCCATGAACATGCATTTCAGAGCTCTAGGTTCGACCTTGTCTTGCCTAATGTGAGCATAGGCTACGCAGCCAAATACTCTCAGTTTGTCGAGATCTGGTGGATGTCCCGACCAAACTTCTTCAGGTGTCTTCATATCTAACGCTGTCGAAGGACATCTGTTTATCAGATATGTTGCTGTCGCAACAGCCTCAGCCCAGAACACCTTCTTTAACCCCGCACTAGTCAACATACATCTAACTCTCTCCAAAATAGTTCGATTAAACCTTTCAGCCAAACCATTTTGTTGTGGAGTACCTGCAGTAGTTCTATGCCTTGCAATACCAGAGGTAGCACAAAAACTGTCGAATGCCTCATTGCAAAATTCAAGGCCATTGTCGGTTCTCAACCTCTTGACCTTTCTGCCAGTCTGATTTTCAACCAGAGTCTTCCAACTTTTGAAATTCTCAAACGTTTCATCCTTAGTCTTCTGGATGAATACCCATAATTTTCTGGAATAATCATCTACTATGGATAGGAAATACCTTGCCCCAGAATGTGATGAACACCTTGCAGGCCCCCAAAGATCAGCATGGATGTAATCAAGGGATCCATGTGTTCTTGATTTGCCTTTGTTGAACTTCACTCTGCAAGATTTTCCAAGTACACAGGGTTCACAAAACTTCAGCTTTTCGACTTTGTCTCCACCAAGCAGATTTTGTTTCCCTAATTCGGCCAGACCCCTTTCACTGACATGGCCCAATCTCATGTGCCAGATTTCTGTCTTCGACAAAGGTTTCGTGGATACAACATTTGTCGAACCACTTACAACTTCAGCCTCAAGGGTATACAAGCCTTGTTTCTTCACGCCTCTCAAGACTTCCTTCGAACCCTTCATGACTCTTAGGATACTTTTCTCTCCTTGGAAAACATATCCTTTCTTGTCGAATTCACCAAGAGAAAGCAGATTTCTCTTCAAATCAGGAACATACCTGACTTCAGTCAACAACCTTATTGACTCATCATGGAGCTTGAATCTCACAGATCCAACACCTGCAATCTTGCAAGCCTTGTTGTTTCCCAGCAATACTGATCCACCATCTTGATCACATAATTCCTCGAACAAGTCTTTGTTTGGAGTCATGTGCCAAGTGCAACCTGAATCCATAATCCACTCCTTCTTAGAGTCACTGCTTGAAACCACAAGAACATCAGATGATTCGAAATCATCTTGAACAATGGCAGCGTTGCCATTATCCTTACCTCCATGATATTTCAAGCGTTCAGGGCACACCTTTCTTGTGTGACCCTCCTTCTTACAATGGTAGCATCGAATGCCAGATGCTTCGCCACTGTAAGTCTTCGACTGGCTTTTGCCTTTCTTCTTGTCGAACTTACCATCCTTTCGTAAGAGTTTTCCTTTAACGGCCAAACCTTCGCCAACAGTCGAAGGTTTATGCTCCTTTCGTTCATTCAAGTCCTTAGAGTACAAGGCTGATTGAACTTCTTCAAACGTCAGGGACTCCCTTCCATACAAGAGAGTTTCTTTGAAGTGAGCATGTGATCGAGGCAAAGAACACAATAGTAACAGCGCTTGATCTTCATCATCGATCTTTACATCAATATTTTCAAGATCAAGAATCAGCTTGTTGAACATATCCAACTGCTCAGCCAATACTTTGTCTTCAATCATCTTGAATGAATACAAAGCTTGCTTCAGGTAGAGTCGATTTACCAGCGATTTGGTCATATATAAACTTTCAAGTTTCACCCATAACCCTGATGCCGTCGTCTCCTTTGATACCTGCCGGAGAACCTTATCACCAAGGCTCAACAAAATTGCGCTGTGTGCTTTCTCGATCATATTCGTCTTCTCCGCTGCCGTCAATTCTGCATTCATGGCTGCCTCTCCCTTCAACGCTTCCAAACAACCCTGCTGAACCAGTAGGGCTTTCATCTTCAAGCGCCACAGACCGAAATCATTCACTCCGGTGAATTTTTCAATCTCATACTTTGTTGACGGCATCTTCTCCACGCTCACCGCACCAATTTGTTGTGAAAAACGATACCAATAACAAAGTATAATAGGGAATTAGGGAAGAGAATAAGAACACAAGAATTGGTTATAACTGCTATTCTTTTACTTTCTCTTAAAACAAGATTACAAGTTTACAAGAATAACAAATAACCTCTCTCACCCTAAATTAGGATTTGCAGCTTAGCAATGATGAGAGACTAGTATGCTATTTATAATAAAACCTAACATACTAACTAATGGGCTTTTTCCACAAGGCCCATTACACAAGCCAACTTAATAAACAAGCTAACTTAACAAATTAGGGTTTAAACACTAAAACCTAATTTAACATGCTAACAACCCTAGCATCTTCGACACAAGCATGTGAACAACCTTCGACATCATGCTTAACCCTGTCGAACCAAGAAGCTACCCTTCGGCCATACTAGAGTTCGATCCAATATCTCACATTTGTAGTAGTGGTAGTGCATCTGAGAGAATTAAATGAATGTCATAGATGCCTAAGTTAAATGTAATGAATTGGAGTGCATACGACATAAATTTTCATTCTATCAAAAATCAAAGGATGATTGTAGTACCTTACAAAATAGTAGGGTTATCGTTGAAGCTGAATCCATGTTCTTCTCTAGTTCTAAAGAAACAATCATGTACTATCATCTAGAGCATACTTTGGGGTCATTGAGGATATTGATTAAGTTAATTTTAAAGTTTTTTATTTAAGTGCAAGTGGATTAACAGTAGCATTGGTGTAGAAACTGTTGATTTAAGATTCACAGTGGTTGATCCTCGAATGGTAGCATATATGAACGAACCATTTATTATGGCATCCCAAGCAAAAAAAGCATTTTATGTCACTGATCTTTGAAACACTATATGATGAACTGATCAACAAGAAAAATATATTCTTGATAGTGTTGAAAATCAAGATTGAAATTTTGAGACCCTTTCTTTCGCAACACATGTAATTTTCTCATCTGAAAAAAATAATTCAAATGATGTGCATGCTATTTGTCATGATCATCAAGAGAGGATATGGGAAAACTAGTAAGTAAATATTTTATATGACTTAGTAATATATATTTATTAGTTATATATTTTCTAACTGTTTCTAATGCAAGTCAATCACAGGACAAACGAAGCCTCTTTAAACAAAGAGATTTAAAAATTCTTTACATAGATGTTCTATCAAACCATAATTGGCTTCATGATGATTCAATAAGATTGATACACCACTGACTTACACTTATGCATTAAACCTCTATAAGTGCGGTCTAACTTATGTGGCATACAAACAATGCAATAATGCATTAATTCGATAGCAAAATTTACAAATACTAGAAAATTAAAAAATATAAGGGAAGAAGAAAAGATACACATGGATATATAATGGGTTGACGTTCGTTCGCGCTTTGACTACTCCGTTCTCCAATGGTGTTAATAACCGCTAGAAAATAATCACGATCTTTTACTATTTTGATAAGTCTGATACAAGTATTTTGGTTACAACAAACTATCAAACGATAATTCTCTCTGTTGATGCAGACACTCAAAATGCTAACAAAGACAAAATTTATAAAGGACCTTGATCCAATAACCTTACTATCCACAATAATGTGCTCCAAGTATTCTAAATCCACCTGGTCCCATCAATTTCTTGTATGAACGGTTGCCATTAGCTAAGCGTTGATTGCACAAATCTCAACTTTGTATGCGGGTAATCTTTCTCCAACTCCACCAAAGATGGATAACTTCCACCTCTGCCTTACAGACAGTGATACTTGATCTCCCCAAAGTCTTCCTTGGAGTATAATGAAACTCTCTCCTTAATATATAATAATAAGGACCAACATGTATTCAAGAAATAATATATGCACCCATTACAAACAAAATAAATTCACACAAAAACATTAAATACCCTAATGCACCACTAGTCTCCCTCAACATTCAATCATTAGAGATGACGATTCTTAATAATGTAAAAAGACTAAGGATGAGGATGATGAACAATGCCAAAATATCTCACAAATAATCTAAAAGGCAAGGTGTTAGTCAAGGGATTAGATGAATGTGAACATACACAAGTTTCTCTCAAATTTCTGCTTAAATGGGTCTTGGTACTTGATTATTATCATGAGCTTGATTAATCATGAACAACACAACAAGATTAATCAACTCACTCTCTCTAATTCACTCAACACAATAATAAATTGCACAAGAACAAGATGCAATAAAAAGAGAAAATAAATATGACATGAATTCACATTCAAGAAGTTGTTCTGGTGAAGAAGAGAAATGTTAAAGGTGCTAAGAGTAATCACACTAAAAGAAGAGAAGTCAAATTGTATTTTTGTCTCAAAACTGGCTTTCATCGTTTTTGGTTTTTCACACACTTGTTGCTTTCACCAAAGAAACAACTATATAAATATTAGATGGAAAATTAGGTTTTGTGAAGTCATGATCCGAGTCAAGAGGAAATCATGATTCAAATCACAATATATCATGATTCAAATCATGTTAAGTTCTTGATCCGAATCAAGAAGAAAACATCCCAAATATGACTTCACTGAGGCATGTTCGACTCATGGTTACCACTTGATTTGAGTCACAAGAGCCTGTGATTCGAGTCAAGTTTATTGTATGATTCGAATCAAGCAGTCCAGTAGCAAATCCTAGATTTTCACAAGTTTGTGATTCGACTCACATTTAGTATATGATTCAAATTAAACACTCAACATCTTGATTTTAAGAGGTCTAACTTGTGATTCAAGCCATGTTTGATGAAACGAAAAAAAAAAGAAGACAACTTCATAGGCTAAAGAAGAAACATTATCAAGGAACAAACACTCTTTTTTTATTGAGTAATAAGGGGTTCTAATGGTACATAGTTACAATATCCAAAGTGATTACAATACGACTCAAATATGAATTAAGTGCAGACACTCGAATACAAATTGATAAGCAAATTTCAAATTCGCAAATAAGATTATATCGCATACAAACAAATTAGCGAAAATATCAAAACAAAGTAAGAGATACCATACAACAACGTGACTTCACTTTCATGTGATACAGATTAAAACAAAAATATAGAAAAATAATATAAAAAATAACAATGTTTTTCCCTCGGTTTAAGATAACCGGGGGTAGTAAGACTGGATCTATTACCTCAGTTTTTCATATAACCGAGGGAACAAGTGGGGCGCGCTATCCAATTGTTAAAATAATATAAATGCATTGGTTGAGGATCAAACCCATGATCAATAAGTCTTGCCCTTTGGTGTAATTTCACACAAGGGATAAAATTATACATTTTTTATGATGCTCTTCGTTACCTCGCATAAGAAACTAAAATTAATCTATATTTTTAATCGGAAAAATGTATTTTTTGTGGTAGTGAGTTATATCTTCTTATTCTTGTTATTGAATACAAGTTACTTCTTATAAATTTATTCACAATTTTTTAGATTATCAATATAAGAAAACTAATATAATGAAGAATAAATTTTGACAATTTGAGTAATGGAGTTTATATGGTTTTCATTTGTTAATTTATGCATTGGAATTCAATATGGGTTATAAGGTTTTTCCACGTCTCTGGCCGAAAAGGCAGGGAAACAGCTTTCCTTGCGGCAGAGCCTGACCTACAGACAGGAACTTTATAATTACCTCGAAAAACTTCCAAAGTCAAGGAAAAGACAAATTCTAGAAGATGAAATACGTGACCCCTCATTGCCACTACGTGAGCATGTGCCTATTCACTCATTATTGTATATTTATAAGAGAAATTCTATGGTGCAGTCACCTATTTGACTGCAGAGATGAAGTCACTGTCTGACCAATCAGAATTAAGCCCTAAGCCCTAATAGTGCCACATTGGACTGAAGCATTAAATGACCCTTATTGACACTTACTGTGGTAATTTTATAGTTTGTATATTGCAACTTAGTCCCTAACATATTAATATTGTTTTTAAAATGTAATGTTTATAGACAAAATCAATTAAATTAAAACAAATTAATCAACTCAACAAATTAATCAACTCATCTCCATCTCCCTCACTTCATCATCGTGAATAGAATTTGAAAAAAAAAATTCTTCATCATCTCATCTTGGCATTTTTTTCCCAACTGCAAACTCAACACAACAGTTATCGTCTCATCTTGGCATTTTTTCCTAACACTGCAAACTCAACACAACAGTAATCGTCCCATTCAAAGGTTCGTCAAACGTAACAGGACCAAAAATCTGTTTGTGTTCGTATTGAGCACGCTGCTGCAAAGGTAAATGAGAAAATGGTTGTTATATTTGTTTGAATAGTTAAGATTTACTGATTTAAAATTGGGAATTAGGGTTTAGGATTGGGAAATAAGGTTTATGATTGAATCTGTTTTATTTACATGGGTTTTATATTTGATGATTACCAAATTTCACTTTTGATGGGTACCTTTGAATCAGGTCGATTGATTTAATAAGGGAATAAGGAATTGTGATTGATGCTTGAAATTGTTTTTTGTACATGGGTTTCCTATTTGATGATTTGGAAATTTCAATTATGTTAAGTACCTTTGATTTGAATAGGAAATTAGGTACTGTGATTTATGTTGATTTTTGGTGTGTTAACAAATGTGTTAATTCAGGTTTACCATTGAAAACACCGACCATTATGATTCCAACGACTATCGATGCTGTGACAGTGGTACATCTGATTCTGAATCGGACAATGGTCAGGATGTCAGTAATTCGGTGTCTTGTGCGTACCAAGGTTCAAGTGATGGTGATGGCGATGGCGATGGTGGTAGTCACAATGGAGATTTTGTTGAATTTGATGCAGTTGTAGGTGATAGAACAGTGAAAATTGATGCCCTTACTGCTGATGAAATTCGTGCTATGGAATTTGGTACAGTTGATGAAGCTAATGTGTTTTATTTAAATATGCTAAATGTAAAGGGTTTTCCATTAGGAAAAGTGATGTTAGGAGAAGATCGACTGAGGGTGGACAAACAATTGTAATGAGGTAGTTTGTATTTAATAAACACGGTCTAAGAGATACAAAACACTTAAGGACGCTTGATAGAAAAAGAGAACACAGACCTACGACCCGCACTAATTGTCCCGCTAGGCTTCGTGTGCATTACAACCCCAGAAGGATAGTTATGTAGTGTCATGTTTTGAAGAGGCTCACAACCATGAATTAACACCATCTAGGTTTATCCACTTACACCCCATTTATCGTGATATTACTGAAGCAGATAGAGCTCAGATTGACGGTCTCCAGTCACATGGAATTAGAACTTGTCATATAATGGGGTACATGGTTGCTCAGAAGGGTGGATACAATCGTGTTGGGTTTACAAAGAAGGATCTGTACAATTATTTTGATAGTAAAATGCGTGCTACTATTAAATATGGTGACGTTGCCGCTGCTATAAATTATCTAAATGTGAAGTCATCTACTGATCCCATGTTATATGGTAAATATGCCGTAGGCATGGATGGACGAATGAAGTCTCTTTTTTGGGCTGATGGAAGCAGTAGATCTGACTATTTTTGTTTTGGCGATGTGATTGCGTTCGACACGACTTACAAGAAGAACAAATACAACTACCCATTGGTTATATTTTCAGGGTGTAACCACCACTCTCAGACAGTTATTTTTGGTGCTGCATTGGTGTCAGATGAAACGACAGAGACGTATAAGTGGTTGTTGGAGTGTTTTTTAGAGTGCATGGAAAATAAATACCCAGAAGCAGTTGTAACAGAAGGAGATGGGGCGATGAGGGAATCTATAAAACAGGTGTTTCTGGATGCGACACATCGTTTATGCGCTTGGCATTTGAACAAGAATGCGTTTGAGAATGTAAAGAACTCAGAATTTTTGAAAGATTTTCAAAAAGCCATGTACTCTAATTTTACAAAGGATCAATTTGAAGAGTTTTGGTCAAATATAATTAAAGAAAACGGACTTGAGGGAAATCCTTAGGTTGCAAAAACGTACGAGAACAGGTCACTATGGGCAACTACATATCTACATGAGAAGTTTTTTGGACGTATAAGAACTACGTCTCAATGTGAAGCCGTCAATGCAATCATCAAGAGTTATGTCAGGAAGAAAGGCTGCATTTTTGAATTTATGCACAATTTTGAGCAGGCTATGAGATCTTATAGAAATAATGAACTGATTGCCGATTTTAAATCAAAGTTTTCAGAACTTGTGATGACTACTCAACTGCGTGCCCTTGAGAGCCATGCTGCGAAAGTTTATACTACAGAGATTTTCAAGGAAGTCAGAAATGAAATAGTGAAGGCTGGATCATTGATTGTTAAGGAAAAGTTAATTCACAACGGATTTAAGACTTATCGATTTACAAAATATTGTTGTGATAACTATGACATAGAGGTTGTGTATGATGGTGAAACACTTCAATGTGAGTGTAGGTTATGGGATTCTCGTGGGATTCCATGTTCTCATATGTTTGGTGTCATGAAGGAAGAACATGTTAGTCTCATTCCCACCGGTTTGATTTTGTCGAGATGGACGAAGGATGCAAAAATTCAATACTTGAACATGAATTGTAATGGTTCTGATGATTCTATTATGATTGAGCAAGCTCGGTTTGGTGCATATTGTTCTGCATTTACTGCTTTTTGCAAAGAAGCTTCAAAAAAGGAAGGTGTTTATGGGGAAATAATGGGTGACATTCTGAAGTTACAAAAAAAGTATTGCAGTACGGACAATCCTATTTTGGCATCGAACTCAGCCGTAGGTGATCCAAAGATTGTGAATAGCAAAGGTGCTCCAAAGAAAAAAAAAGAATGACATAAAAGCTATTAGGCGATGTTCTAAATGCAACAGTAGAACTCATAATGCAAGCAGTTGTTCGGTAATTTCAAAAGCTATATTCTGTTTGTTTGAGTCAATTTGTTGCTCTTTTGATAAACATAGTAGTTTCTGTTGTATAATTTGCAGGTTGTGGAAAACGCGCCATCTGAACAAAATGTTGGTATGAAGTCGTGGTCAGTAACTGATTCATTCAGCCAAGTTGTGAAGGTATTATGTTTTTTTTAATACAAGCTCTGATATGCTGTATTAATTATAACGTGTTATTATCTGTATCAAAAGAATAATGTGTTTGTTAAAACAGAACAAGAATGGAAAAAGAGGTCGCATTGGTGAAAGTAGTGTGCAAAATAAATGTACAGAGCCACCGAACTCTCGTGGCGCTAATGTGACAGCGACTTCTCGCGCGGAAGTTGGAAGCACAAGCATACCCATGCCTGCAATGTATGGATTGCAACCCGTGTTGCCAGTGGTACAACCGGTGTTGCATCTAATGCACGTACAACCGTTAATCCCACTATATCCAACGACAGTTGCGGAAAATTCGGGTTCGTGTTTCGGTAGGCTACAACGACCGATGAACAATGGTGGTACTTGAACGAGCAAAGAAGTAGCTGTAATTTGACCAGGCATGAAATTGGAGGTGATTTTTAGTGGTATGACAAGGTTTAGGTTAGAATACATGCATCTATATAGGTTTTTTGTGTCCTAACATAATAGTTTGTAAGTTCAGTGGAGTCAAATCAACACTGATACAGTTTAATAGTTCTACTGTCAGTCACCAGCTTCCTCAACCAAGCGGAGTGGTTGTCATACGGATTACACATGTTGAATTGTATATATCCAACTCCAATTTGGTTTCTGGATGCGAACTCCCTTCAGCCAGTTGATAACCTCATTTTAAATGGATAAATGTCAGCATCCAACTCACATATTTGTGACTCCCCATTTGGACCAACCAGTTGTATGTTATCAAGGGCTGTATTTACCAAGTATTCTCCCATGGCATTAGGTAAAGTCTGTAATATAGTTGACACAAAATTCCAAATAATATTAGTTGAATCACAAAAAAACCAGAGTTAACAATAACAAAACTAATGAGTGGATTGAGAAACTAACCAAACATTGAGTGGTTGTGGGATCCTCTGACACGAAAACCTTGAATGCCACTGCTTTTCGGAGGGACCGAGTTTTTGTATGCCATGTAGGGAATGAGGCTGGAGTAATTTGTTCCATAATTGGAATGATGTGGAAAGCATTTCCTCCCAAGTACCTGAAGAAAATATGGTGATGACCTTGTAAGTTGTAAAACTCTCTTAAAGTCATCCAGCCATTGGTAATCCTTGGGGTTTCATCGTCGTTGTTGAATTCAACCCTTAGACGGAGACCATTGGCATCATATAGAACCCAATATTTTCCCAACTCAGCTCTGAACTCTTCGTAGAATTCAGGTTCAATCTCACCGTGTACCTATCAATGTATAGAAATAGAGCATGAGCATGATAGAACACATTCATAAATAACAAGTGTTGTCTTGAAAGCACAGAAAATCTGAACGCAATCAAGTTTTGGTTTGGAAGTACATAATCTTACTCATCAATGAACAAACAAACAAAACATAACCTTACTCACAATCCTAATTAACGATTTGTAATCGCCATTAAAATACAAACACTCTTCATAAACGTAAACAACAAACAAATTATCCAAAACAAACAAAGATTGCTTCATAAAAACCTAATCCACGAACAGACAAACCTAACATTAAAACTCACGAACCCTGAGCAACAATATGATCACGTCATGCACATGGAAACAATATTGCTGGGTATTTTATTAATAAAAAAACAATGACCGAAACCGATGAAACTTACCTCTCCTTTGGCATGCACGGTCATGAAATGGCTCCTCCCTGGTCTTTGAAGAAGTTCACGTATCGTCACCATCTTTGTTTGTGATGTTTTTCTTTTGTATGTTGTGGTAGATGGTGTGAACAGTGGATAACGGGAATAGATGGTCGGTTTGGAAGTGGAAAAAGATCGGATGCACGCGTGTTGATGAGGTCTAAGAGAATGAACAAGAAAGAGGTCTCAGAGATACAGAATGAAGAGTAAAAAAAATAGATGGATGGTATTACCTGAGTCGACGAAGCCATTATTTACATTTTTCCAACTTCCAAAGCAATTATTACGTTGCAGAGATATGATTTAGGTCAGCTAAACAATTTCCCTTTTTTTACTCAATACTGTTAATAACATAAAATTAATGCTTATACGTTTGGTAATATATTAGAGCATCCACATCCAAAGAATCCATATTTAAGTTATATTATACTTTGTAACAATGCATAACATTACTAAGTATTGTTTTTTAATGCTTAGTATATGTTGATATGTTTATATGTTTATAATAATTTACTACACATTATTAAAGTATAATAGTATTCTAAGATAATTTATAGAATTTTTTTAACAAAAAAAATTCACATAGAACATTAATTACTGAATAACCATAATAATAATTTTGACCAATAATATATTATTTTGACCTATAATAATAATAATAATAATCATAATAATAATAGTAATAATAATAATAATAAACTATATTAATATTAGTAAGAATAATAATAAAACACATAGTAATAATAACCATGTCAGGGATTCAACTGATGATGGTCAACTATGTGTTAACCATGTTACAGATGAACTGATGATGGTCAACTATGTGTTAACCATGTCAGGGATTCAACAGATGATGGTCAACTATGAGTTAACCATGTTACAGATGAACTGATGATGTTCAACTATGTGTTAACCATGTCAGGGATTCAACTGATGATGGTCGACTATCCGTGAAGCATGTTATAGATGATCTGATGATGGTCAACTATGTGTTAACCATGTTAGGGATTCAACTGATGATGGTCGACTATGTGTGAAGTGTGTTACAGATGATCTGATGATGGTTAACTATGTTTTAACCATGTCAGGGATTCAACATATGATGGTCAACTATGTGTTAACCATGTTACAGATGAACTGATGATGGTCAACTATGTGTTAACCATGTCAGGGATTGAACTGATGATGGTCG
Organism: Vicia villosa; assembly: GCF_029867415.1. Taxonomy (NCBI): domain Eukaryota; kingdom Viridiplantae; phylum Streptophyta; class Magnoliopsida; order Fabales; family Fabaceae; genus Vicia; species Vicia villosa. The sequence goes on from NW_026705586.1 coordinate 262,388, forward strand.
ATTATGTGTGAAGCGTGTTACAGATGATCTGATGATGGTCAACTATGTGTTAACCATGTCAGGGATTCAACTAATGATGGTCGATTATGTTTGAAGCGTGTTACAGATGATCTGATGATGGTCAACTATGTGTTAACCATGTCAGGGATTCAACTGATGATGGTCGACTATGTGTGAAGCGTGTTACAGATGATCTGATGATGGCCAACTATATGTTAACCATGGCAGGGATTCAACTGATAATGGTCAAGTATGTGCTAACCATGTCAGGGATTCAACTGATGATGGTCAAGTATGTGTTAACCATGTCAAGGATTCAATAGATGATGGTCAACTATGTGTTAACCATGTTACAGATGAACTGATGATGGTCAACTATGTGTTAACCATGTCAGGGATTCAACTGATGATTGTCAAGTATGTGTTAACCATGTTACAGATGAACAGATGATGGTCAACTCTGTGTTAACCATGTCAGGGATTCAACTAATGATGGTCAACTATGTGTGAAGCGTGTTACAGATGATCTGATGAACTGATGAGGGTCAACTATGTGTTAACCATGTTAGAGATTCAACTGATGATGGTCGACTATGTGTGAAGCGTGTTACAGATGATTTGATGATGGTCAACTATATGTTAACCATGTTAGGGTTTCAACTGATCATGGTCGACTATGTGTGAAGCGTGTTAGTGATGATCAGATGATGGTCAACAATGTGTTAACCATGTCAGGGATTCAACTGATGATGGTCAAGTATGTGTTAACCATGTCAGGGATTCAACAGATGATGGTCAAGTATGTGTTAACCATGATACAAATGAACTGATGATAGTCAAATATGTGTTAACCATGTCAGGGATTCAACTGATGATGGTCAACTAAGTGTGAAGCGTGTTATAGATGAACTGATGATGGTCAACTATGTGTTAACCATGTTACATCTGAACTGATGATGGTCAACTATGTGTTAACCATGTCAGGGATTCAACTGATGATGGTCAATTATGTGTTATCCATGTTATAGATGAACTGATGATGGTCAACTATGTGTTAACCATGTCAGGGATTCAACTGATGATGGTCAAGTATGTGTAAACCATGTTACAGATGATCTGATTATGGTCAACTACGTGTTAATCATGTCAGGGTTCCAACTGATGATAGTCGACTATGTGTGAAGCTTGTTACAGATGATCTGATGATGGTCAACTATGTGTTAACCATGTTAGGGATTCAATCGATGATGGTCAAGTATGTGTTAACCATGTAAGGGATTCAACAGATGATGGTCAAGTATGTCTTAACCATGTTACAGATGAACTGATGATGGCCAACTATGTGTTAACCATGTCAGGGATTCAATTGAAGATGGTCAACTATATGTGAAGCGTGTGACAGATGAACTGATGATGGTCAACTATGTGTTAACCATGTTACAGATGAACTGATGATGGTCAACTATGTGTTAACCATGTCAAGGATTTAACTGATGATGGTCAAGTATGTGTTAACCGTGTTATAGATGAACTGATGATGGTCAACTATGTGTTAACCATGTCAGGGATTCAACTGATGATGGCCAACTATGTGTGAAGCGTGTTACAGATGAACTCATGATGGTCAACTATGTGTTAACCATGTTAAAAATGAACTGATAATGGTCAACTATGTGTTAACCATGTCAGGGATTCAATTGATGATGGTCAAGTATGTATAAACCGTGTTATAGATGATCTGATGATGGTCAACTATGTGTTAACCATGTCAGGGATTCAACTGATGATGGTCAAGTATGTGTTAACCATGTTACAGATGAACTGATGATGGTCAACTATGTGTTAACCATGTCAAGGATTCAACAGATGATGGTCAACTATGAGTTAACCATGTTACAGATGAACTGATGATGTTCAACTATGTGTTAACCATGTCAGGGATTCAACTGATGATGGTCGACTATGCGTGAAGCATGTTACAGATGATCTGATGATGGTCAACTATGTGTTAACCATGTTAGGGATTCAACTGATGATGGTCGACTATGTGTGAAGTGTGTTACAGATGATCTGATGATGTTCAACTATGTGTTAACCATGTCAGGGATTCAACTGATGATGGTCGACTATGCGTGAAGCATGTTACAGATGATCTGATGATGGTCAACTATGTGTTAACCATGTTAGGGATTCAACTGATGATGGTCGACTATGTGTGATGTGTGTTACAGATGATCTGATGATGGTTAACTATGTGTTAACCATGTCAGGGATTCAACAGATGATGGTCAACTATGTGTTAACCATGTTACAGATGAACTGATGATGGTCAACTATGTGTTAACCATGTCAGGGATTGAACTGATGATGGTCGATTATGTGTGAAGCGTGTTACAGATGATCTGATGATGGTCAACTATGTGTTAACCATGTCAGGGATTCAACTAATGATGGTCGACTATGTTTGAAGCGTGTTACAGATGATCTGATGATGGTCAACTATGTGTTAACCATGTCAGGGATTCAACTGATGATGGTCGACTATGTGTGAAGCGTGTTACAGATGATCTGATGATGGCCAACTATATGTTAACCATGGCAGGGATTCAACTGATAATGGTCAAGTATGTGCTAACCATGTCAGGGATTCAACTGATGATGGTCAAGTATGTGTTAACCATGTCAGGGATTCAATAGATGATGGTCAACTATGTGTTAACCATGTTACAGATGAACTGATGATGGTCAACTATGTGTTAACCATGTCAGGGATTCAACTGATGATGGTCAAGTATGTGTTAACCATGTCAAGGATTCAATAGATGATGGTCAACTATGTGTTAACCATGTTACAGATGAACTGATGATGGTCAACTATGTGTTAACCATGTCAGGGATTCAACTGATGATTGTCAAGTATGTGTTAACCATGTTACAGATGAACAGATGATGGTCAACTCTGTGTTAACCATGTCAGGGATTCAACTAATGATGGTCAACTATGTGTGAAGCGTGTTACAGATGATCTGATGAACTGATGAGGGTCAACTATGTGTTAACCATGTTAGAGATTCAACTGATGATGGTCGACTATGTGTGAAGCGTGTTACTGATGATCAGATGATGGTCAACAATGTGTTAACCATGTCAGGGATTCAACTGATGATGGTCAAGTATGTGTTAACCATGTCAGGGATTCAACAGATGATGGTCAAGTATGTGTTAACCATGATACAAATGAACTGATGATGGTCAAATATGTGTTAACCATGTCAGGGATTCAACTGATGATGGTCAACTATGTGTGAAGCGTGTTATAGATGAACTGATGATGGTCAACTATGTGTTAACCATGTTACATATGAACTGATGATGGTCAACTCTGTGTTAACCATGTCAGGGATTCAACTGATGATGGTCAATTATGTGTTAACCATGTTATAGATGAACTGATGATGGTCAACTATGTGTTAACCATGTCAGGGATTCAATTGATGATGGTCAAGTATGTGTAAACCATGTTACAGATGATCTGATTATGGTCAACTACGTGTTAATCATGTCAGGGTTCCAACTGATGATAGTCGACTATGTGTGAAGCTTGTTACAGATGATCTGATGATGGTCAACTATGTGTTAACCATGTTAGGGATTCAACCGATGATGGTCAAGTATGTGTTAACCATGTTAGGGATTCAACAGATGATGGTCAAGTATGTCTTAACCATGTTACAGATGAACTGATGATGGCCAACTATGTGTTAACCATGTCAGGGATTCAATTGAAGATGGTCAACTATATGTGAAGCGTGTTACAGATGAACTGATGATGGTCAACTATGTGTTAACCATGTTACAGATGAACTGATGATGGTCAACTATGTGTTAACCATGTCAAGGATTTAACTGATGATGGTCAAGTATGTGTTAACCGTGTTATAGATGAACTGATGATGGTCAACTATGTGTTAACCATGTCAGGGATTCAACTGATGATGGCCAACTATGTGTGAAGCGTGTTACAGATGAACTCATGATGGTCAACTATGTGTTAACCATGTTAAAAATGAACTGATAAAGGTCAACTATGTGTTAACCATGTCAGGGATTCAATTGATGATGGTCAAGTATGTATAAACCGTGTTATAGATGATCTGATGATGGTCAACTATGTGTTAACCATGTCAGGGATTCAACTGATGATGGTCAAGTATGTGTTAACCATGTTACAGATGAACTGATGATGGTCAACTATGTGTTAACCATGTCAGGGATTCAACAGATGATGGTCAACTATGTGTTAACCATGTTACAGATGAACTGATGATGTTCAACTGATGATGGTCGATTATGTTTGAAGCGTGTTACAGATGATCTGATGATGGTCAACTATGTGTTAACCATGTCAGGGATTCAACTGATGATGGTCGACTATGTGTGAAGCGTGTTACAGATGATCTGATGATGGCCAACTATATGTTAACCATGGCAGGGATTCAACTGATAATGGTCAAGTATGTGCTAACCATGTCAGGGATTCAACTGATGATGGTCAAGTATGTGTTAACCATGTCAAGGATTCAATAGATGATGGTCAACTATGTGTTAACCATGTTACAGATGAACTGATGATGGTCAACTATGTGTTAACCATGTCAGGGATTCAACTGATGATTGTCAAGTATGTGTTAACCATGTTACAGATGAACAGATGATGGTCAACTCTGTGTTAACCATGTCAGGGATTCAACTAATGATGGTCAACTATGTGTGAAGCGTGTTACAGATGATCTGATGAACTGATGAGGGTCAACTATGTGTTAACCATGTTAGAGATTCAACTGATGATGGTCGACTATGTGTGAAGCGTGTTACAGATGATTTGATGATGGTCAACTATATGTTAACCATGTTAGGGTTTCAACTGATCATGGTCGACTATGTGTGAAGCGTGTTAGTGATGATCAGATGATGGTCAACAATGTGTTAACCATGTCAGGGATTCAACTGATGATGGTCAAGTATGTGTTAACCATGTCAGGGATTCAACAGATGATGGTCAAGTATGTGTTAACCATGATACAAATGAACTGATGATAGTCAAATATGTGTTAACCATGTCAGGGATTCAACTGATGATGGTCAACTAAGTGTGAAGCGTGTTATAGATGAACTGATGATGGTCAACTATGTGTTAACCATGTTACATCTGAACTGATGATGGTCAACTATGTGTTAACCATGTCAGGGATTCAACTGATGATGGTCAATTATGTGTTATCCATGTTATAGATGAACTGATGATGGTCAACTATGTGTTAACCATGTCAGGGATTCAACTGATGATGGTCAAGTATGTGTAAACCATGTTACAGATGATCTGATTATGGTCAACTACGTGTTAATCATGTCAGGGTTCCAACTGATGATAGTCGACTATGTGTGAAGCTTGTTACAGATGATCTAATGATGGTCAACTATGTGTTAACCATGTTAGGGATTCAATCGATGATGGTCAAGTATGTGTTAACCATGTAAGGGATTCAACAGATGATGGTCAAGTATGTCTTAACCATGTTACAGATGAACTGATGATGGCCAACTATGTGTTAACCATGTCAGGGATTCAATTGAAGATGGTCAACTATATGTGAAGCGTGTGACAGATGAACTGATGATGGTCAACTATGTGTTAACCATGTTACAGATGAACTGATGATGGTCAACTATGTGTTAACCATGTCAAGGATTTAACTGATGATGGTCAAGTATGTGTTAACCGTGTTATAGATGAACTGATGATGGTCAACTATGTGTTAACCATGTCAGGGATTCAACTGATGATGGCCAACTATGTGTGAAGCGTGTTACAGATGAACTCATGATGGTCAACTATGTGTTAACCATGTTAAAAATGAACTGATAATGGTCAACTATGTGTTAACCATGTCAGGGATTCAATTGATGATGGTCAAGTATGTATAAACCGTGTTATAGATGATCTGATGATGGTCAACTATGTGTTAACCATGTCAGGGATTCAACTGATGATGGTCAAGTATGTGTTAACCATGTTACAGATGAACTGATGATGGTCAACTATGTGTTAACCATGTCAGGGATTCAACAGATGATGGTCAACTATGAGTTAACCATGTTACAGATGAACTGATGATGTTCAACTATGTGTTAACCATGTCAGGGATTCAACTGATGATGGTCGACTATGCGTGAAGCATGTTACAGATGATCTGATGATGGTCAACTATGTGTTAACCATGTTAGGGATTCAACTGATGATGGTCGACTATGTGTGAAGTGTGTTACAGATGATCTGATGATGTTCAACTATGTGTTAACCATGTCAGGGATTCAACTGATGATGGTCGACTATGCGTGAAGCATGTTACAGATGATCTGATGATGGTCAACTATGTGTTAACCATGTTAGGGATTCAACTGATGATGGTCGACTATGTGTGATGTGTGTTACAGATGATCTGATGATGGTTAACTATGTGTTAACCATGTCAGGGATTCAACAGATGATGGTCAACTATGTGTTAACCATGTTACAGATGAACTGATGATGGTCAACTATGTGTTAACCATGTCAGGGATTGAACTGATGATGGTCGATTATGTGTGAAGCGTGTTACAGATGATCTGATGATGGTCAACTATGTGTTAACCATGTCAGGGATTCAACTAATGATGGTCGACTATGTTTGAAGCGTGTTACAGATGATCTGATGATGGTCAACTATGTGTTAACCATGTCAGGGATTCAACTGATGATGGTCGACTATGTGTGAAGCGTGTTACAGATGATCTGATGATGGCCAACTATATGTTAACCATGGCAGGGATTCAACTGATAATGGTCAAGTATGTGCTAACCATGTCAGGGATTCAACTGATGATGGTCAAGTATGTGTTAACCATGTCAGGGATTCAATAGATGATGGTCAACTATGTGTTAACCATGTTACAGATGAACTGATGATGGTCAACTATGTGTTAACCATGTCAGGGATTCAACTGATGATGGTCAAGTATGTGTTAACCATGTTACAGATGAACAGATGATGGTCAACTCTGTGTTAACCATGTCAGGGATTCAACTAATGATGGTCAACTATGTGTGAAGCGTGTTACAGATGATCTGATGAACTGATGAGGGTCAACTATGTGTTAACCATGTTAGAGATTCAACTGATGATGGTCGACTATGTGTGAAGCGTGTTACTGATGATCAGATGATGGTCAACAATGTGTTAACCATGTCAGGGATTCAACTGATGATGGTCAAGTATGTGTTAACCATGTCAGGGATTCAACAGATGATGGTCAAGTATGTGTTAACCATGATACAAATGAACTGATGATGGTCAAATATGTGTTAACCATGTCAGGGATTCAACTGATGATGGTCAACTATGTGTGAAGCGTGTTATAGATGAACTGATGATGGTCAACTATGTGTTAACCATGTTACATATGAACTGATGATGGTCAACTCTGTGTTAACCATGTCAGGGATTCAACTGATGATGGTCAATTATGTGTTAACCATGTTATAGATGAACTGATGATGGTCAACTATGTGTTAACCATGTCAGGGATTCAATTGATGATGGTCAAGTATGTGTAAACCATGTTACAGATGATCTGATTATGGTCAACTACGTGTTAATCATGTCAGGGTTCCAACTGATGATAGTCGACTATGTGTGAAGCTTGTTACAGATGATCTGATGATGGTCAACTATGTGTTAACCATGTTAGGGATTCAACCGATGATGGTCAAGTATGTGTTAACCATGTTAGGGATTCAACAGATGATGGTCAAGTATGTCTTAACCATGTTACAGATGAACTGATGATGGCCAACTATGTGTTACCCATGTCAGGGATTCAATTGAAGATGGTCAACTATATGTGAAGCGTGTTACAGATGAACTGATGATGGTCAACTATGTGTTAACCATGTTACAGATGAACTAATGATGGTCAACTATGTGTTAACCATGTCAAGGATTTAACTGATGATGGTCAAGTATGTGTTAACCGTGTTACAGATGAACTGATGATGGTCAACGATGTGTTAACCATGTCAGGGATTCAACTGATGATGGCCAACTATGTGTGAAGCGTGTTACAGATGAACTCATGATGGTCAACTATGTGTCAACCATGTCAAAAATGAACTGATAATGGTCAACTATGTGTTAACCATGTCAAGGATTCAATTGATGATGGTCAAGTATGTGTAAACCGTGTTATAGATGATCTGATGATGGTCAACTATGTGTTAACCATGTCAGGGATTCAACTGATGATGGTCAAGTATGTGTTAACCATGTTACAGATGAACTGATGATGGTCAACTATGTGTTAACCATGTCAGGGATTCAACTGATGATGGTCAACTATTGATGGAAGGGATTCCACAGATGATGGTCAACTATGTGTTAACCATGTCAGGGATTCAACTGATGATGTTCAACTATGTGTTAACCATGTCAGGGATTCAACTGATGATGGTCAACTATTGATGGAAGATTCAATAGATGATGGTCAACTATGGGTTAAGCATGTCAGGGATTCAACTGATGATGGTCAAGTATGTGTTAACCATGTCAGGGATTCAATAGATGATGGTCAACTATGTGTTAACCATGTCAGGGATTCAACTGATGATGGTCAACTATGTGTTAACCATGTCAGGGATTCAACAGATGATGGTCAACTATGTGTTAACCATGTTACAGATGAACTGGTGATGGTAAACTATGTGTTAACCATGTCACGGATTCAACTGATGATGGTCAAGTATGTGTTAACCATGTTACAGATGAACTGATGATGGTCAACTATGTGTTAACCATGTCAGGGATTCACCTGATGATGGTCAACTATTGATGGAAGGGATTCAACAGATGATGGTCAACTATGTGTTAACCATGTCAGGGATTCAAGTGATGATGGTCAACTATGTGTTAACCATGTCAGGGAATCAACTGATGATGGTCAACTATTAATGGAAGGGATTCAACATATGGTGGTCAACTATGTGTTAACCATGTCAGGGATTCAACTGATGATGGTCAAGTATGCTTTAACCATGTCAGGGATTCAACAAATGATTGTCAATAATGTGTTAACCATGTTACAGATGAACTGGTGATGGTCAACTATGTGTTAACCATGTCGGGGATTCAACTGATGATGGTTGACTACGTGTGAAGCGTGTTACAGATGATCCGATGATCTGATGATGGTCAACTATGTGTTAACCATGTCAGTGATTCAACTGATGATGGTCAACTATGTGTGAAGCGTGTTACAGATGATCTGATGATGGTCAACTATGTGTTCACCATGTTACAGATGAACTGATGATGGTCAACTATGTGTTAACCATGTCAGGGATTCAACTGATGATGGTCAAGTATGTGTTAACCATGTCAGGGATCTGATGATGGTCAACTATGTGTGAAGCGTGTTACAGATGATCTGATGATGGTCAACTATGTGTTAACCATGTCAGGGATTCAACTGATGATGGTCGACTATATGTGAAGCGTGTTACAGATGATCTGATGATCTGATGATGGTCAACTATGTGTTAACCATGTCAGGGATTCAATTGATGATGGTTGACTATGTGTGAAGCGTGTTACAGATGATCTGATGATGGTCAACTATGTGTTAACCATGTCAGGGATTCAACTGATGATGGTCGACTATGTGTGAAGCATGTCAGGGATTCAACAGATGATGGTAAACTATGTGTTAACCATGTCAGGGATTCAACTGATGATGGTCAACTATGTGTTAACCATGTCACGGATTCAACAGATGATGGTCAACTATGTGTTAACCATGTTACAGATGAACTGATGATGGTCAACTATGTGTTAACCATGTTAGGTATTCAACTGATGATGGTCAAGTATGTGTTAACCATGTTACAGATGAACTGATGATGGTCCACTATGTGTTAGCCATGTCAGGGATTCAACTGATGATGGTCAACAATGTGTTAACCATGTTACAGATGAACTGATGATGGTCAACTATGTGTTAACCATGTTAGGGATTCAACTGATGATGGTCAAGTATGTGTTAACCATGTTACAGATGATCTGATGATGGTCAACTATGTGTTAACCATGTCAGGGATTCAACTGATGATGGTCAACTATGTGTGAAGCATGTTACAGATGATATGATCATGGTCAACTATGTGTTAACCATGTTAGGGATTCAACTAATGATTGTCAACTATGTGTGAAGCGTGTTACAGATGATCAGATGATGGTCAACTATGTGTTAACCATGTCAGGGTCGACCCACGTCCCTGACTCTTCGTTAATGAAATATGATTCAATATAAAGTATTTAAAATTATTTTATTTAGTTTTCCACTTTGTTTTTGTTTGTTAAAAAAATTAATTAAAAATTATTAGGAAAATAATTTAGAAAATAAATCCACTTTGCCATTAATGAAAAACTATTTTTCCCTGTTTTTGTATTTTGGAATGAACGGAATGAAAACTAAGAAAACAAAACTAGAGGTTAATATCTTTGCATAAAAAGTAAGGGTGAAATTAGGGTTTATTTCCATCTTCAATCGATACTGGTACTACCAACGGCATTGCGCGAGATTCACGGACACACACGACCATGGCTGAATGGGGAAGGTTTGTTCCAAATATTTGTTTAATTCATTGATCTTAAACTGTTCTTCTTCTTCTCCAATATCGGGTTTTCATGTAATGTGTTTGTATAATGTCTATAATGCAACCTGATAATCATACTGTATTTGAAGAAGACAGTAATATCCGTGTAAAAAGTGATACGAGATATTGAAGTGGTTGTTTGTTAAAATGCAGGGTGAAAGAAGGAAGATGCGATGAGGATGATTCCCAGGAAAGGAAAATACCTGGGAAACGCACAAGGAGCTTTGTTTTGACGCAAATGTTGGAGGAGGTAGCCAGGATCAAGAAAGAAAGCAAAGTTAAAGGTAAAGACGGTCAAGGAGAGATGCCATCATCTGCATCCCAAAGGTACTTAACTTATGATTTTTAATAACATGAAAACCAATTTCTCTATGCCATTTCTTGTTGAGTAGGATGCAGGTATGATTGTAACCATTAAGTGTTTTATTGGACCCTGATATGATGAACTCACTACCAGGAAACATAGTCTGCATGAGGATACTACCAACATTAGGAAGGAAAAAGGCACCATGGAGAAAGGAAAAAGGAAAGGTGAGGTAAGTGGTGAGGTAGAGAAAGGGAATCTTAAAAGAGAAGGATGTGCTGAAGGTGGTGTTGGTTGCAGCCACAAACATAAGGGTAAGAACATGGAGTCTTCGGACCTCCACGACATTCAAAGAGATGAGCATGAATACAAAACTATATCATCGGATTGCGAGAGGTAAATCATATGTGTACTGGAATTGTGTTGAAGTAACTGCATAAGCAATTGTTTGACCTTTTTATACATTGTATTTGTATGAAGCGCCGACACGTCATTCAGAAGGCGTGTCACCGCGTCGAACATGGATACTCGCACGACACGCATACGATACGTACATTGCATTGTTATATTAATATATAAAATATGTTCTTGTCGTGTCCGTGTCCTATGTTTTCTGTATTAGCGGGGTCCTCGTGTCCGATGATATATCCCGTGTATGATTCCGGGCTTCATGTTAATTGTGATTTTGTTTCAGTGTCAGGGTGTATAGCCCTATAATTATGGATCAGGATGAAGAGATGTGGTCGCGAGAAGTATTTGATGCGAAGAGGACGCGGAGTAATGTTATGGTAGGAAATGAAAAAATTTGATCTCTTGTATTATTTCAATTGTGTTTGAATTGTATTGAAGCTGATAATGATTTCTACTTAATTTGCAGCAACTTCCAGCCAACGTCATCGACAGATGCCATCTGCGGAACTTTTCAAATATTGAGCTCTATGACTGTGACAATAATGAACCCTATGACTGTGAGATTAAGAAGAGTTCGAAGAAGAAGAAGTGTTATTTGTGTGGGGCTTGGTTTGACTATATAAGGCATGCTGAAGTGCAGGTTGGTGACAAACTTCGCTTTGCCATCCGTTACCCACATGTTGAACAAATTATGGTTTATGTTGAGCGTAGGGGTGATACCGCAGGAGGACATTGAAAGGATCCGTCGTGAATGAATTGCTGCAGAATACCAGTTTTTTTTATAAACTGTATGTTATGTTGGGTGCTGAAATATTGTAAAACATAAGCACTCATATTGAATATTTCAGGTTTTAAAAGAAAAATGACAATGTAGTTTATTTGTCTATTTTATCTATTAATATATCTAAAATTTGTTTTATGTGTATAGTTAATTTTAATTTTTCATATTTCAAAAAATTTCATGATATTAATTTGGATTTATTTAAAAAATAAATAATAAATAAATATATCTATTAATTTGAAAATATATGTATATTTTTTTATTTTAATACAAGTTTTAATCTATAAATATCATCTACTTGCTTACAATTTATATTTTTTAAAAATACAAAAAAAAAACTCTAATATTAAAGGTTGAACTTTAGACCACATCTCGCATCTAATTCAACAAGTGAATACCAAATGACCAAATCTATCTATTTTTTAAAAACACTTATTTTTTGTGGGGTCCATTTTAAAGTTTTCGATGAATTATATGACCAAATCTATCTATTTTTTAAAAACACTTATTTTTTATGGGGTCCATTTTAAAGTTTTTGATGAATTATATGGATATTTGAAAAATGTAATTGAGTTGTTTTAAAATCTTAAAAGTGTAATATAATATAAAAAATTGGATGGGTCCCATTTAAAGAACCCAAATGAGTATGATGGGTGTGGATGCTCTAAGAGTACAATATTATGATGCTTTTTTTTTTCAACTTTTTCTTTTAACAATTTATTTACTTATACATAATTTTTATAAATAATTTAAATTTTAAAAATGTTAATTTTACTTTGATAATTAAAAAAAATTTACTTTAATTATTGTTATAGAATTTAAGTTTAATTAAATTTATTAGTTATTTTATTTTATATTAATATTGATTTATATCATTTAAATTAATATTTTGATTTAAAATAAAATATTAATATATGAAATAAAATTGTGGGACCCAAAATGGATTCTTTAAAGTTGCACCATTGGAGTAAAAATTGAATAAATTGCTTGAAGATGATGTAAAACAGTAACAGTTGCAAAACAACCAATATTAGCACATGCTTCTTTGATGAAACGTTTCCCATAACACATTTACTTCTCCAACATGATTATGTTATGCCAATAGCTGCTAAGGATGTTTCAGCTTCCAAGAGAACGTGTGTCATTAAAGAGCTTTCAACTTCCTAAATTGTCATTCATTCCAATGTACAATTATTAAGTGTAAGAACTATTATAAATAATTTTTCACTATCTTATCTTTTCCACAATCGTCACACAAAGTTGGAGCAGAAGAAGAAGAAGCAGCAAGTTGCGTACATTTGAAAGTAGCGGAATAAGAAGCAATATGGACCAAACCCAACAAGCTGGAGAAAAACAAACCGATGAAGTTGTTCAAACTTAAGTTGATTTGGTTCAAACAGAAGATGCAGGTGTTCCACAAGGTGGTCAGGGAGCAGTAGTGGCTCAGTTACATGTAGTTGAGGTGTCTGCTCAAAGAAGAAGAAACAAGAGGAAGAGGAGGAGAAGAAGACGAACAAGGAGAGTAATCAAGATGGAAAAGTTTATTTGAAAAGGCAGTCATCCTTTTTGTAATTTTTTCTTTTGTCGAAGGTTTGTAGTAACCTCTTTTTTGACTTTATTATCCCTAACTTTTGCCTGAACTGTTTATTTTGAGATTACAGCCAGCGGGATGTTTCGATTTTTGATAAGTCTCCTTCATAGGTTTTGACTTAACATTTTTTCTTCTTTTTTCTTTTATGGATATTGACTGCCTAACTTGAGAATTACGGGAATCCATCACTTGTGTAAAGCACCTGGTATAATTGAGTTAACTGAGTAACTACCCTGCCCCAGGTTATGATTAAGGGTTTTAATCTGTATGAGAAAGAAAACCTCTACTTCTTAGGCTCAAAGGGGTTGACGAGGGATTAACATCCTTATATCTCCACTGTCTGGGAATTGAAACAATGCCTGTACATCGTCAGCATAGTCTGTTCGAAAGCATACTGTATGAGGTTGCGGTATCGTTTTCGTCATCCTCCCTCAAAAGGCTTACAGCTTTAGCAAGAGTTAAATATCATAAAGAAAACCAAGTAAAAACAAAGTTTAATAGGAAGATAAATAAATCAAGACAAACATATGAAATGCATTAATGATTATGATAAAATAAATAGAGTATGACATAAGACGAATGTTTAAACAAACAGGAAAGAAATTGCGAATGCGAGTAAATTAATGATCTAAATAGCCATCCTTTAGACTTTGTGTGGCTCCTCTGGTTGGCCAAATTCGACGATCCCTTCTTCGATCAAGTCTTGAATTTTATGTTTCAATGGCCCACAATCTTCTGTATCATGACCAGGGCTATTCGAGTGGTAAGCACATCTTACATGGTGCTTGTACCCAGGTGTCGCACGCTTGCGAAAAATGAACAGAGTCTCCACCAATATATTTATCCCATAAGGGAAAGGAATATCAGACAACCTGGAAAAGGAAGGAACAGGGTCTTGCGACCAGAGAATCTAGGTACGGGAGTCGGTTACGCGAGGGGAAGGTATTAGCACCCCTCACGCCCATCGTACTCGATGGTATCCACCTATGTTTGTTTCTATCTAAAGGGTGTGTACTATGTCTATGTCTATATGCGAAATGAATGCAAAATGTAGGGAAAATAAAGAATTGTACTCGTACGGGCCCTACCCCGCTGCCTACGTATCCTTTTCAAGAATCAGAGTTACCGTAGCTCGGCTCATGATTTTCTGTTTGTTTTTGTGTTTTTTAGTTGGGCGGAGTTAACGTTCGCGCTCTTACATAAGGGATCGCCTACGATGCGTTCGAGCGGAAATAACATTGCCCTTAGAAAGAAGAAAAAGAAATGATTGGTTTGTGTCTTTTAACGTAGATGAGTGATGAACAGTTCCCAATACCGGGCCACTCACCACCTTCTCTACTTTGTTTTGAATTTGAACCATTGTTAGGTGTTTTATGTGTTTTTGGTTGTGTATTTTTTAAGGGAAATTACTTTGCAATTCGAATCACATAAAATGTATAATGATCGAGAAGCAGATTAGGGAATGAATCCCACTCACTTCCATCCCATTATGTACTGTTTGAGAAACAGATTAGGGAATGAATCCCACTCATTTCTCTCTCATTAATTAATGTTTGAGAAACAGATTAGGGAATGAATCCCACTCATTTCTCTCCCATTAAGTAGTGACCGAGAAACAGATTAGGGAATGAATCCCACTCGTTTCTATGCCACTGAGCGATTGAGAAATAGATTAGGGAATGAATCCCACTCATTTCTCTATCACTTTCTTGATTTGATTCGCATCTTCCTTTTATTAAGTATTTTAAAAGTTGAAAAGAAAAAGAATGCAACGGGGAACTATTTCTAAATTCTAATCTAAGTTGTTCTAATTCCTATTTATGTACAAAAGGAATCTAAAACGGTACTAACGAAATAGGCCTAAAATAAGGCCAAAAATACAAGCAATAAAATCACACAAGCATTATACAAAAAATAACATGGAACTAGCATAAAAAACAATTCAAGCATTAATGCAAAGTTAAACTAGAAAACTACTATTTTTTATGATTTTTTTATGTCAACAATTACCTAAAAATCTAACAAAATATTAAAGGTTTTATCAAGTTTTTATCAACTAAAAGTAACGGGAAAAACTACATGAAGAAAACCAAGATTTAACATTTAATGGAGTCAGGGGGGTTCAGGTTGAAATTAATGGTGTAGTCTAGTAAAGGGCACATGCCCACCCAGGAGAGGCCCAGCAGCAGTTTTATTGTCACAAAAGAATATGGTGCGTGGGCCTATGGAGCAATTCGTGTGGCCCACTGAGGTTTTTGTTTGATTCAGTTTTTAGCAAGATAACGTGGGCCAAAGGGGGGTGCGCTACAGTAAAATGGCCCAAGGTTATGGTATCAGGTTTTTGTATCAAAAATGGGGGTGTGATGGGCCATTGGGAGAATTGACTATGATCCAAACACTTATTCAATTGTTATCAGATTTTTTATTTAAAAAAAAGAATTAAATTAAAACTCAAACAAAAACACAAAGGGGATTTAGGTTTCTACTTCGTACACTCAGTACTCATCTCCCTCACTCTGCCTCAACGCAAACGCCGGAGAAGTCGTCTTCTCCGAGCGACCGCACCCACGCGACACCGCCGCCATGATTCACATAACCGGCCACCTCCATTCCCTCTCTGTCTCAGACTCTCTCACTCTCCGATTCAATCAGTTATCGTTCTAATCTTCACGCAAGCGGATTCACAAAAATCGAACACGGGGAAGGAACAGATATAGACAGAGCTCGAGGCTTACCTGATCGGAGAAGCTCCGATGGCGATTTGAAGACGTCAGTGGCGAGAAAATGTGCGCTAATGTAGAGTAAATACCAGAGGCACTCGACTCCGCTTCAGGTGCTTTTCCTCACGATCCTTCTTCTTCTTCTACCTTCTTTTCGTTTTATGAATCTTGCTCTGTATTGCGTTTGATTTCTGAGTGGTGTGAGCGGAGAGATGAAGGTGAGAGGTTTAGCACACCATCGCTCAGAGTTCAATGGAAGAACCCTGAGGAAATCTTGTGGTTGTGCTCTAGTAAGGGAGAGATGAAGAAGGTTTGTGTTGCAGAGAGAATGGAAGGTGAATGTTGACGAAGTGGTGGAAGAAATGGCGTGTGAAGAGAAAAAAGATTGAATGAATGATTCAGTTTATATAGATTGGGAGGGAGAGAATCGGTTAGAGGTGAGTGGATGAGAGCCCTTGGATCAGAGAGAATCGGTTAGGAGATTGAGGGTGAGGATTGAGTGGTTAGTTACATTCTGTTATTCTGTTTTGTGGTTGTTGGTTAGTTGTTAGAGACTTGGTTAGAGTTCTGTTAATTCTGTTGTAGGTTAGTGTGCTGACTAGGACTGAAGGTTGAGAGTTGGTTATTAGGTAGTTATGTTAGATGGTTAAAAGGAATTAGTCAGCATCTCACTTTTCATGAAAACTGTTGGGATGAGTTTAGTTAGGAGCTGAGGTATTAATTTTGCATTGTATAGGCTTCAGTTTCTGGTTTAGTAGAATAAGGATTTTTGCTTGAGTGTATGCAAGTGTGAAGATTGGCAGGTTTGCACATGTGTATGCTGGAAGTTCTTTTTCTGGATTTTTATATTGGTGTATCGAATTCTTTCGCACCACTTTAGTATAGAACGAACTGCTCGAAGCTTTGCGACATCGTGGGTGCCATGGCAGACTGTCGCAATTAACTCCTCCACTTTAAACAATAAACCACTGCTCGTACTTATTTGCTTCACATCCCCATTTTTGTAGTTATTTTCTTTGACCAATTTTCTGAGCTATTCTGATGATGCTTTTGTTACAGGTTTACGACACGATACGCGTTCCACGGCGCGTTTGACAGTGCAGAGAGAGCTGGCATTTTACGATCGCAACAAGGGAAAAGCTTCGAGACCGTTTGCTAATAGTTAGAGCTGAAACAATTGAAAACTGTTGGAGAGACAGAAGTAGTTTCAGTCTCAATGATGTATGGAAAGTAGCCTTGAATAATCTTCTCAATAATTTCAAAAGCCAAGAGTACAAAGTTTTTGTAGTCATCATATGCTGCTGTTTTGATGATGTAGTGATGGTTTAGTGTAATGATATGTAATATGGTTTGGCCATGAGATGTATCTTGGAATTGTAATGAATCGGTCCTTAGGATATGTATATTTTTGTGCAATTTTCATGTTATATTTGTAATGTCATGAGCAGTAGATATTGTAATGGGATATGGATTGGATGTGTAATGTAAATGGTGTATTAGAATGACTTGAAGTGTTATGTAGGGAAATGATTTTCTTCTAAGTCTCATGGTATGTGTAAGATGTGTGATGAATGGATATTGAAATGGGATTGATATAATGGGGTCTGAGACATGCTTTAAAAAAAAAACAAAGGATTTGAATTGTATTCTTTTGTAATCTCTTGAATTCCAAGTGACATCTCCATGCGATTCAATGGCTTTGTATTTGAGAAGAATTCCCTCCAATGATCTGTTTTTGAATTTTCAAACCTTTCTCCAACTTGTGATATTAAATGAGCCTTAGCATCCATGAGATGGAAACCACAAAAGCTTAATGTGAACCTTTGGTCAGTGAGTCAGTCTTCCATGTTAGCCAAAAAATCCAAGTTTCACCCTATGCTTTTCAAACTTATAAAGACATACAAAGTCCACCATGTTTCACTGGAATCTTGCACAAAATTCGCTTGTAACACAAATAATCAAAGTGAATTCTAGGATCGAACACAAGGATGTGAACATCAATCCCCAATCAACGGGGAGTGTCCAAGTTCAAAGAATCCGAGTGAAGCCCAATAGAAAGATTGTATTACAAAGAATAATGAAGCCACTCCGTAAATGATGAATAGCCCAAATGATTAGCAAAACCCCCAGATGATCAAAAGGCCCAAACCTCAGGACTTATCTGATAATCCCAAGCATATAGAGAGTGCTTTAATCCATGAACAATGAACTTCTCTTGTGAATAAGTTTGCATAATGTAGAAACCCTGGATGTTGTGAAACCTTAGATCCCACGCTTTAGAGGTTTATTTGATGAATGAATGCAAAGTGTTAGATGACCTAATGGAGAGATGCACATGAGTATGAAACTTAAGCCAGTTAGAAGTTAGGGGTAGGACAAATTTGGGGTATGACAGCTGCCCCTATTTAATCGTCTTAAACCTAAAGGTGAGATTGGCGTTAGCCTTTCTAACATTCGAGGTAGAAGGAGATTAAATATCAAAGTACCCAAAATTTGTCCTAAAGAGGAGATGGTGTAAGTGTTATCCCCATTTTTGTTTTGATATCTGCTGGGGAAAGAGAATTTTGTTTTTCTGGTTGAAAATTTACAGTGAGTACTTGGAGTTGAATGGTGATAGTTTGTAACGTGACAACGGTGCCAGTACAAGGTTCTCACAAGAGGCGGTTGTATGAAACAATGAATGAAAGGAAAAGATCTCGTACGATCTATGACTCAACATCGACTCGACATCAGGAGAGGATCTCGTACGATCTTCAGGACTCGAAAGGAAAAGATCTCGTGCGATCTAAGACTCAACATCGGGAGAAGATCTCGTACGATCTTCAGGACTGAAAGGAAAAAAGATCTCGTACGGTATAAGACTCAACATCGGGAGAAGATCTCGTACGTTCTTCAGGACTGAAAGGAAAAAGATCTCGTGCGATCTATGACTCAACGTCGGGAGAAGATCTCGTACGAACTTCAAGACTGAAAGGAAAAAGATCTCGTGCGATCTATGACTCAACATCGACTCGACATCAGGAGAGGATCTCGTACGATCTTCAGGACTTGAAAGGAAAAGATCTCGTGCGATCTATGACTCAACATCGGGAGAAGATCTCGTACGAACTTCAAGACTGAAAGAAAAAAGATCTCGTGCGATCTATGACTCAACATCGACTCGACATCAGGAGAGGATCTCGTACGATCTTCAGGACTTGAAAGGAAAAGATCTCGTGCGATCTATGACTCAACATCGGGAGAAGTCAGGAGAGGATCTCGTACGATCTTCAGGACTGAAAGGAAAAGATCTCGTGCGATCTATGACTCAACATCGGGAGAAGACCTCGTACGATCTTCAGGACTGGAAAGGAAAAGATCTCGTGCGATCTATGACTCAACATCGGGAGAATAACAAAATCACGACTCACAAGGATTGAAGAAGGATAAACATCAACAATGAGGCTGGAGAAGGAGAAGATTATCAACAACACTGAGGTTGGGGATTAGGAATTGGTTTTGAAACGATTTGCCAGGACAGAAACTGGGCTTTGAAAGGGTTTGCCAGAACGGAAGGCAAAGGACTCACAACACGGGGGTTGGACCTAAAAATTTTGTCCGCATGAGGGAAAGGGACCACGGAGACTAGTGACGACTAGACTCGATCAAAAGATATCAGTACACACTGAAGAATCACAAAGATATTGATGCTTGCGAAGCATAAGAATTACATTACTCCCTCAGGCCAAAGGCGGGGTGTAACTCTTCAAGAGCGGCAATTATTCGAATTGCCACACACCAAGTATGGTTGTTCGAATGATTGAATAATGAGATGGGTTGAATGCCCACCCTCATTCACGCTCTAATCTGCACGCAGCATACGGGAAATAACCTCGGAGACAACGATTCTGACGAAGAAAGACATTGCATCCGATCCACATTGGAGAGAGGATATGAGACTTATTTTGGGGATTGAGGATACCAGGTATTGGCACCGTGGCTTGAGGAGATTTGTAATGTATCAGCAGATATCAATCGGAGTTTGTAAGGACAATATTTTATATGGGGAAGTATCGTCGTCTTGATTGAGTGCTGATTTGTATTATCTGGCTTATGCTTTGTATGCATGTTTGAATTTTTCTATGGCGTAATGATCCGCTTTGACGGATATGCTACGCTTTTGAGGATGCAATGTTATATGCAGTGAATACTATATGCAGGATGCCAAATAAAGGCATTAGTGAGGTAAACACCAGGGAGAATACCCTTAGTGTTAAGGACCATGTAGAGATGCCAATAGATATTGGAATTTGATTTGCAAGATGCCCCTTCTGGTTGTTGGCTTGTGGAGTGTAGAATAACTTCTGACTTCTCACCATGTGCCACTGCTTGGAGGATTTTTAGCTTGAGGAGATTCACTCAATTCACCATGTTGGGGATGAGAAATCCAGGTAACGAGCCTTGGTTAGGGAAGTAGGACAACTCCTAGGAGAAATAAACTCCTATGCTTGAGGAATGGAACAAACTCTCGGGAGAAATAAACTCCATGTTTGGGGAGAGACCAAGGTTCCAGGAGAAATAAACTCCTATGATTAGGGAGAGGACAATAAAACTCAGAAGATCGTGCCCCAAGTTTTATGACCCATGAAGGAAATTGCCCCACAGGATCCTTGGAGAGATTTGTCAAATCTCGACGTAACTGCCCCAGATTGGTTGAATTTGAGAGATTCCTCGACGTGATCCCCCATATTGATCAAAGCTTGAAGAGATTTATCGACATGATTGCCCCAGATATGCTGAATTTGAGAGGTCAAACCTCGACTTAATTGCCCCTGATTAGGTACATCTTGCTAGAATCCCCAAGCTTCCTTTGTTTTGAAGTCAAACAAACATGGAAACAACTTTACCACGCTCAACGGAGTCTTCAAACTCTTCCCCACAGAGTAATCAAAGAACGCATCAACTGTTCATGCCCAACGGATTTCTTTAGAGAACCTGCCCCTCTATGGTCAATGTTTGAGATGATTAGCTTTTACTCCTCGGAGTTCTCAAGTTTCTTGTACTTTGACATGATCAAGTTACTCACTGATTCTCATCCTGAAATTTTTTTTTGATGTTTAAGCAGATGTTTTGTATGCAAAAGAATGTTAATTTTAAGAATGATAATTCTAATGCAAAGCCTATGTTAGTCTTGAAGTTTTAAAACTCTTTTATGAAATGAGGTTGCGACCTCTTGTGACCGAATCACTAGTTGACACAACCTCGATTTTGGCATATGGAAGATAAAGCAAACATACAATACCAACATGGATATGAGCCATGCTTCACTGGGAGTCAGTTAAACACCATCTCATCGGAGTGTTCTTTCAAAATAAACCCTACTTCAATTAGGACTTTTAAGGGTTATAACTTGGCCGGGTTAACGGTTTTGGAAACAAAGGATTTTTAGGCTCAAAATTATTTGTACCCACCCCCTTCATGATGTTCTCCAGTCCTATGTTCAGTTAACTCAACATGAGCGTTCATCCCTCACAAGGAATTTTGAGACGGTTGAAGAATCAATGAGCTTCTTTAGACATGGAAGTCACTTTATCTTTCATTTTTGGTGCCTGATCACACGACTTTGTTCTTTTGATGTTTTTCGCTTCTTTGCTTTTCTCTTTTTTGTTTCCCTAACTTTTGCCTGGACAAATTCTCTTGAATTTTATTTTGGAGTCCAGCGGGATGCCCTAACTTTTGCCTAAGTCACTTGTTTTCATGTTGTTGACTTAGCGGGCTCTCTCTTTTTTTTTAATTCTTTTTTTTTTGAACAAGTCGTGTGATCTTACGTTGCTCTCGATTTGTTTGGAAGAATTGTGACTGCCTCACTCCTTTGATTTGATGAAGGATTACCATTGTGGTATCGTCATCTCTTGATCTCTTGATGGAATAAGGATAATCGTTACGGTTTTGTCATTCCTCAACCTTTTGAAGGATAACCATTGTTGTATCCTTAGATGCATACCCCTTTGGTGAGTTTTGAACACTCGATCAAGTTAAATGAACACTACCCTGCCCCAAGGTTAAAATTAAGGGTTTTTATGATTTAGAAAAGAAACTCCTTCTTCAAGGCTCAAAGGGGTTGACGAGGGTCTATCTCCCATATATCTCCGGTGTTTGGGGATTTGAAATAATGCCTGTACATCCTCAGTAGGGTTTTATTCAAAAGCACACAATTGGAGATTTTGCATTTTTATTTTCATCATTCTCCCTCAGCTTTTTGCCTAAGAAAGCGATTAGTAAAGTTGGTATCGTAATGCCAAAAAACATTTTATGAGTGAAAACGAATGGGTTTCTTCAAGACAAACATAAACAATGTATTTTTATTTTCATTCAATGATTAACAAGCTTTTACATGCTATCGATGCTTAAACACACAAAGGAAAAATTACTATGAGAATGCAGTAAGAAACTAAATGAATGTCGTTGTTGAGGAGACTTGACTCCGTCTGGACTTATTGAGCTTGAATACTTTCTGCAGTCCCTTCCAAATACTTCAGATTACTTCAAAAGAGAACCCCAACGAGGTCACCCATGAGTTGTAAACTTTTGCCTTGCTTTAGGGATTCGAGCAATGCGAGTGATGCAATGCTCAAGATAAGAGTACGTCTTGCTTATCCCTCGATCGGGAGCCCCAAGCACATTCATTGAAGAAGTATTTGCCATCAAACATGGAGGAACCTTGCGTGGTCACCAAACTTAGAGAAGCTACTTGTTGCAAGGAGAGCTCAAACACCAACTGAAACACCAACCTGCACGGATACAACTGAGCACAAGAACCTTGAGGACGAGAGATGCTTTTGCAGAACATTCTTGATTACTTTTTGGAAAAAGATTCTGACAAAGTTGCTCGAGAATTTGTGGTGCTTTTATTATTATCATACCAACCAGTTCAAACAAGGAAGTAGTCTTCAACAAAACAGGGAATACTGAAATGAGAATACAGAAATGAAATGATGATTGTCATTGTTGAGGAGGCTTGACTCCGTCTGGGCTTATTGTTCTTTCGAGATGCTTTATGGAATACGGATATTCATGACTCCTCAATTTATGTGCAGGCCATTTGGAGTGAATGATATTGCTTGGGAGTCAATGAGATCTTGGACTTTGTGTTTCAAAATATTACAATCCTCAGTTGAATGTCCAGATGTCCCAGAATGGTACTCACACTTTGCATTTAAGTCATATCCTTGAGGAATCGGTGTTGGTGGGGGCTTAGATTCCCTCAGTTGGACCAAAGAATCCTTGAGTAAATGAGAAAGCAGTTGACTATAGGTCATAGGAATTGGGTCAATTCTTCTTGGTGGTCTCCTCGGCCTTTGTGGACCCTGTTGCTGGTGATGATTCAAATACCCAATCTGTTCAGGTGTCTTCCTTTTTTGATTTGGTTGTGAAACAATCAAAGACTGATAAAGTGGAAGATCCGGAATCCAAGACGGTGCATTGTGCTTCTGATTTGAAGTAGATCCGACATAGAAGTATGAATCAACCTTTTCTTCCACCACAGATGGAACCCTATTTCCTTGAACACTCATGCCCTCGGAGGTGATCAAAATCACTTTTGAGTCAATGAGATCTTGAATTTGATGCTTCAGCGCCCTACAATTCTCAATATCATGGCCAGGTGCCCCAGAATGGAACTCGCATCGAGCATTGGCATCAAAATTGGGGAGAAGCTTTTCAGGCATGGATAAATCGCGTAGCTCAACCAACCGAAGTTCCAGCAAACGGGGAAGTAACTGAGCATAAGGCATGGGGATCAAATCAAGAACCCTCTGAGGCATCTTAGGTTTTTGCCCACACATTCGGCCTCCTTGATTCATTCTAGGGACATGAACAGATTGACGTGGAGGTAACGGCACTTGAAGTTGAGGGAGATCCTTCTGAGGCATCCCATGAGTGGAAAAAGATCCTATTAAAGAGAAGGAGTCAACAATCTCCGTTGCAGCAGCAGGGACAACATCACCTTCTTTTCTTAGTACCGTTTTCAGAACTTCCATAACCAGGCTCACTTGAGTCTTCAACTGACTGTTTTCCTCTTTTAGGGCACCCTGATTATGGATCAAGTCTTGCATCTCCAACATAAGATGACCCATTTGTTCCCTCATCTCATCCATTTCCTCACGGAGTTGTTCCATAGTTGATCTTGGAGTTGTGGCAGCGAGAAGTCAAATCTGTTGTTGATCTTGAAACTTGAATAGAAAGGGTCCCATAAGTCTCTGAGAGAACCATGAAATGCATGATAGTATGAATGCATGTTTCATTTATGAGACCCTAAAGTCTTTTCATACACTTTTGTTCTTTTTTTTTTTTGGAATCAAGACCCCCTTTTTTTTGTATAGAGTCTATTTTCTTTTTTTTTTGCTTTTCTATTTCCTTTTTCTCCTTTTTTTTTCGAAATAGACTTTAGGATCCCCCATAAATGAAGTGGATAAGGCAATGATGTTATGCGATGCAACAACATGGGATCAACAGTCCATATAATCTTAGTAACCACTGTACAATCCTCTGAATAACTGATATAGGTCAGATGTCATGAGATCAAAGGTCCAGCATAGGTACCACACAGCCATAGGAACAATAGTCACCAACAGAACAAAATAGTCACCAACGGTACCTGTCATGTATATCCCTCCCCACTCACAGGTGAATCTAGGTTAGGGTAGGTCAAAGAAAGCCAACAGAGGATTGAAAGTAGGCGTAATCATACGATATTGCCTCTTTCAACCAAGCTCTGCCCGTGGATACATGATCGGATCAATCAGACACACGTCTTCTGTCCGTCATGGCCACTCTATTCCTAGTTCCTAAGGTATCACTCATGGCCTGGGTATTGGGCCTTTTACCTCATAAAATCATCCCACCCAACAGGTGACGGAGATTCTTGGCGGTGCTCAAATGGAAAAGAAAATACCAGAGGCCAGAGCTTCACTTAATGTAATCTTCTCTTACTTTTCTTCTTCTTCTTCTTCTACCTTTTTGTTCTTCCTTCTGGAAATCGGTGAATCGTGATTGTTGTTGCGGTTGTGTATTGGGATGAAGTGGTTTAGCACAAGCTTCGTTGAAGTTCTAATGATGAACTTCAACAGCTCTGAAGTGTGCGCGTGGTGAGGGTGATAGAGAAGACGAAGTGAGAGAGTGATGAAGATGAAGGCGTGCGAGTTGAGAGAGAAGCAGAGAAAGGTGAAGCTGATGATCGTGATAGGGATTGAAATTGGAGGTTGAGATGCGTAGAACCTTTTTTTGATTCTCTCCTTTCTTGTTCTTCTGCAGGTTGATGATGGAAGATGAGTGTTGAAGAATTTGAGATGAGATTGGCGATGATGAAGGTTAAAGAGGAAGCTTGAAGAGGATGAAGAATGAAAGTTGATGAAGATTCAGAAAAAACGATTGAGAAAAAGGTTCAAGCGATTTTTATTCTGAGAATTGAAGAAGATGGAGAAGGTTGAATGAAGATGAAGATGGTGAAGAGGTGTGTGTGTATAGAGTGAAGGAAGAAAGTGCTCAGAGATGAAGAAGATATGTTATATAGGTTGATGAAAGTTGAGAACTTTGAATATGAGCCATAGATTGAAGAATTCTGTTACAAGTTGAAAGGTGAGATTGAATCAACCCTGAGGTTAGTTTTTATTCTGATTTTTCTGTTGCCTGGTTCTCTCTGATTCTGTTAATTCAATTGGGATAATCTGTTAGTTGGTTATATTAGAAATGGTTGTTAGAAATCTGTTATGTATTAGAATCGGTTGGGAATTCTGTTAGTAAGTTTGTTGGCTGTTAGTTAATGTTAGTTATAAGCTGAGGTGTGAGTTAGTTATAAACTGTTAGGGGTTGGTTAAAATTGAATTGGCAGTTAAGAGGTTTGTTGGTATTAAGAGGGAAAGATGGGATGGTTTTGACTTCTGTTATAGCTATTGTGAAACTGGCTGAATGTAAAAAAAAAAACAATTAGTTGCAATTAGAACCTTTAGGACTGGTCTGGACAGTTAGTGTGAATAGATGTGAGATGGTTGCTGCAAGGTTCAGTTGGGTTTTGTGTGGATTCTGATTTTGGTATGAAGCTGACTTGTGGTATGGTATGGATATTTGGAATTATATGCGGGTTCAGGTGTTAATACGGTGCGGTTCGGTTCTGTCAAGTGCAGAGAAGCTTGAATGTAATTAGTTAATGATGTATGGACTGCTAGGAAAATAGTTAGAAGAAGATGTTAGGCTTTTTTCTTTGAATTGTATGTGCAAGGACTGATTGTATTTATTTTTTGTTGACAGGTTCATAAAGAAAGAGAATGAAGCTGAATTCTGGTGCTGAGCTGGAAGACGAAGAAGCAAAGGTCTATTGGACTTGAATTGAAGATTCGAGATTAGGATAAAGGCACTAAAACTCGATGTTTGGATATTTTGTAATGGATTTTTGTATTGTATGATTTTTGTAATGAGTTTATGATGTAATGCATGGACTCAAATGTATGAATAATTGGTCTTTTTGTAATGAACATGATTTGGATAATGAGGGAAGTTTGTGTTCGGATTGTGACAACTTGACTTATTTGAATCATGAATTGTTTGAATGGTGTAATGTAATATACTTGAACTTGTAATGAACTTGTGATGGATTTGGTTGAATGGGAGTAATGAAAATGGCTCTTTTTTGTAATGAATATTGGATAGAAATTTGGAAGGGCTTTGTAAAATGGATTGGACTTTGGAAATGTAATTTGACCTTTGAACCTTAGAATAGTGGAGTGTTGACTTTTGATTTGAATGTTGACCTTTTCAAATAAACCTTGATTTTTCCTTGTACTTGTAATGGATTTGAATACATGACTTCACTCTTGTACTTTAAGTAGTATATGATTCTTGCATCTTCTCTCATACTCATTTGAATTTTAAATTCAAAACATATACTTTCTTAGATTTCCATCTTTGCAAACTTAGTGAAGCAATCCAAGTGGAATAGTAACCAAAGATATGGATCAACATGAATTTAGTCAATAGGTCAACTTTGCTTGATGTAGTCAACAACCTCGCAAATAATCTCCACATGTCTTTTTTTCCTCAATAAATCAATAACATCTTTAATTGACTTGCAAGACATTCTTAAGCATGTCGAGACCACCAAATGCCTAGGGAAATAAACCCTAGGTCAAAACATTCCATGTGAATAGAATTCCTCTCATCAAGTGCCTTTCAAAATCTGAACTAATCATAGTCTCGATTGTGTGCAAGACGCCATCCTTGAGGAGATAAATAACCTTGCCAAGACCTAAGTGAAACCTCAACTTGCTTTATGACCTTTGATCCCATGCCTTTATATGCTTTATTTAATGAATGAATGCAAAGCCGTGCAAATGCCCTAATGAGGGTATGCAGATGAAATGGGAAGCTTAAGCCAGTTAAAAGTAAAGGGGTAGGACAAATTTGGGGTATGACAGCTGCCCCTATTTAATCGTCTTAAACCTGAATGTGAGATTGACGTCAGCTGTCGCACGCTTGCGAAAAATGAACAGAGTCGCCACCAATATATTTATCCCATAAGGGAAAGGAATATCAGACAACCTGGAAAAGGAAGGAACAGGGTCTTGCGACCAGAGAATCTAGGTACGGGAGTCGGTTACGCGAGGGGAAGGTATTAGCACCCCTCACGCCCATCGTACTCGATGGTATCCACCTATGTTTGTTTCTATCTAAAGGGTGTGTACTATGTCTATGTCTATATGCGAAATGAATGCAAAATGTAGGGAAAATAAAGAATTGTACTCGCACGGGCCCTACCCCGCTGCCTACGTATCCTTTTCAGGAATCAGAGTTACCGTAGCTCGGCTCATGATTTTCTGTTTGTTTTTGTGTTTTTTAGTTGGGCGGAGTTAACATTCGCGCTCTTGCATAAGGGATCGCCTACGATGCGTTCGAGCGGAAATAACATTGCCCTTAGAAAGAAGAAAAAGAAATGATTGGTTTGTGTCTTTTAACGTAGATGAGTGATGAACAGTTCCCAATCCCGGGCCACTCACCACCTTCTCTACTTTGTTTTGAATTTGAACCATTGTTAGGTGTTTTATGTGTTTTTGGTTGTGTATTTTTTAAGGGAAATTACTTTGCGATTCGAATCACATAAAATGTATAATGATCGAGAAGCAGATTAGGGAATGAATCCCACTCACTTCCATCCCATTATGTACTGTTTGAGAAACAGATTAGGGAATGAATCCCACTCATTTCTCTCTCATTAATTAATGTTTGAGAAACAGATTAGGGAATGAATCCCACTCATTTCTCTCCCATTAAGTAGTGACCGAGAAGCAGATTAGGGAATGAATCCCACTCGTTTCTATGCCACTGAGCGATTGAGAAATAGATTAGGGAATGAATCCCACTCATTTCTCTATCACTTTCTTGATGTGATTCGCATCTTCCTTTTATTAAGTATTTTAAAAGTTGAAAAGAAAAAGAATGCAACGGGGAACTATTTCTAAATTCTAATCTAAGTTGTTCTAATTCCTATTTATGTACAAAAGGAATCTAAAACGGTACTAACGAAATAGGCCTAAAATAAGGCCAAAAATACAAGCAATAAAATCACACAAGCATTATACAAAAAATAACATGGAACTAGCATAAAAAACAATTCAAGCATTAATGCAAAGTTAAACTAGAAAACTACTATTTTTTATGATTTTTTTATGTCAACAATTACCTAAAAATCTAACAAAATATTAAAGGTTTTATCAAGTTTTTATCAACTAAAAGTAACGGGAAAAACTACATGAAGAAAACCAAGATTTAACATTTAATGGAGTCAGGGGGGTTCAGGTTGAAATTAATGGTGTAGTCTAGTAAAGGGCACATGCCCACCCAGGAGAGGCCCAGCAGCATTTTTATTGTCACAAAAGAATATGGTGCGTGGGCCTATGGAGCAATTCGTGTGGCCCACTGAGGTTTTTGTTTGATTCAGTTTTTAGCAAGATAACGTGGGCCAAAGGGGGGTGCGCTACAGTAAAATGGCCCAAGGTTATGGTATCAGGTTTTTGTATCAAAAATGGGGGTGTGATGGGCCATTGGGAGAATTGACTATGATCCAAACACTTATTCAATTGTTATTAGATTTTTTATTTAAAAAAAAAGAATTAAATTAAAACTCAAACAAAAACACAAAGGGGATTTAGGTTTCTACTTCGTACACTAAGTACTCATCTCCCTCACTCTGCCTCAACGCAAACAGCGCCGGAGAAGTCGTCTTCTCCGAGCGACCGCACCCACGCGACACCGCCGCCATGATTCACATAACCGGCCACCTCCATTCCCTCTCTGTCTCAGACTCTCTCACTCTCCGATTCAATCAGTTATCGTTCTAATCTTCACGCAAGCGGATTCACAAAAATCGAACACGGGGAAGGAACAGATATAGACAGAGCTCGAGGCTTACCTGATCGGAGAAGCTCCGATGGCGATTTGAAGACGTCAGTGGCGAGAAAATGTGCGCTAATGTAGAGTAAATACCAGAGGCACTCGACTCCGCTTCAGGTGCTTTTCCTCATGATCCTTCTTCTTCTTCTACCTTCTTTTCGTTTTATGAATCTTGCTCTGTATTGCGTTTGATTTCTGAGTGGTGTGAGCGGAGAGATGAAGGTGAGAGGTTTAGCACACCTTCACTCAGAGTTCAATGGAAGAACCCTGAGGAAAGCTTGTGGTTGTGCTCTAGTAAGGGAGAGATGAAGAAGGTTTGTGTTGCAGAGAGAATGGAAGGTGAATGTTGACGAAGTGGTGGAAGAAATGGTGTGTGAAGAGAAAAAAGATTGAATGAATGATTCAGTTTATATATATTGGGAGGGAGAGAATCGGTTAGAGGTGAGTGGATGAGAGCCCTTGGATCAGAGAGAATCGGTTAGGAGATTGAGGGTGAGGATTGAGTGGTTAGTTACATTCTGTTATTCTGTTTTGTGGTTGTTGGTTAGTTGTTAGAGACTTGGTTAGAGTTCTGTTAATTCTGTTGTAGGTTAGTGTGCTGACTAGGACTGAAGGTTGAGAGTTGGTTATTAGGTAGTTATGTTAGATGGTTAAAAGGAATTAGTCAGCATCTCACTTGTCATGAAAACTGTTGGGATGAGTTTAGTTAGGAGCTGAGGTATTAATTTTGCATTGTATAGGCTTCAGTTTCTGGTTTAGTAGAATAAGGATTTTTGCTTGAGTGTATGCAAGTGTGAAGATTGGCAGGTTTGCACATGTGTATGCTGGAAGTTCTTTTTCTGGATTTTTATATTGGTGTATCGAATTCTTTCGCACCACTTTAGTATAGAACGAACTGCTCGAAGCTTTGCGACATCGTGGGTGCCATGGCAGACTGTCGCAATTAACTCCTCCACTTTAAACAATAAACCACTGCACGTACTTATTTGCTTCACATCCCCATTTTTGTAGTTATTTTCTTTGACCAATTTTCTGAGCTATTCTGATGATGCTTTTGTTACAGGTTTACGACACGATACGCGTTCCACGGCGCGTTTGACAGTGCAGAGAGAGCTGGCATTTTACGATCGCAACAAGGGAAAAGCTTCGGGACCGTTTGCTAACAGTTAGAGCTGAAACAATTGAAAACTGTTGGAGAGACAGAAGTAGTTTCAGTCTCAATGATGTATGGAAAGTAGCCTTGAATAATCTTCTCAATAATTTCAAAAGCCAAGAGTACAAAGTTTTTGTAGTCATCATATGCTGCTGTTTTGATGATGTAGTGATGGTTTAGTGTAATGATATGTAATATGGTTTGGCCATGAGATGTATCTTGGAATTGTAATGAATCGGTCCTTAGGATATGTATATTTTTGTGCAATTTTCATGTTATATTTGTAATGTCATGAGCAGTAGATATTGTAATGGGATATGGATTGGATGTGTAATGTAAATGGTGTATTAGAATGACTTGAAGTGTTATGTAGGGAAATGATTTTCTTCTAAGTCTCATGGTATGTGTAAGATGTGTGATGAATGGATATTGAAATGGGATTGATATAATGGGGTCTGATACATGCTTTAAAAAAAACAAAGGATTTGAATTGTATTCTTTTGTAATCTCTTGAATTCCAAGTGACATCTCCATGCGATTCAATGGCTTTGTATTTGAGAAGAATTCCCTCCAATGATCTTTTTTTTGAATTTTCAAACCTTTCTCCAACTTGTGATATTAAATGAGCCTTAGCATCCATGAGATGGAAACCACAAAAGCTTAATGTGAACCTTTGGTCAGTGAGTCAGTCTTCCATGTTAGCCAAAAAATCCAAGTTTCACCCTATGCTTTTCAAACTTATAAAGACATACAAAGTCCACCATGTTTCACTGGAATCTTGCACAAAATTTGCTTGTAACACAAATAATCATAGTGAATTCTAGGATCGAACACAAGGATGTGAACATCAATCCCCAATCAACGGGGAGTGTCCAAGTTCAAAGAATCCGAGTGAAGCCCAATAGAAAGAATTGTATTACAAAGAATAATGAAGCCACTCCGTAAATGATGAATAGCCCAAATGATTAGACAAACCCCCAGATGATCAAAAGGCCCAAACCTCAGGACTTATCTGATAATCCCAAGCATACAGAGAGTGCTTTAATCCATGAACAATGAACTTCCCTTGTGAATAAGTTTGCATAATGTAGAAACCCTGGATGTTGTGAAACCTTAGATCCCACGCTTTAGAGGTTTATTTGATGAATGAATGCAAAGTGTTAGATGACCTAATGGAGAGATGCACATGAGTATGAAACTTAAGCCAGTTAGAAGTTAGGGGTAGGACAAATTTGGGGTATGACACCAGGGACGGGATTAGCAGGAGCTGAGTATGGAGGCAGTAGAGTTATTAGACTCCGATCGAGCAAGTGTTGCAGAGCTTGGGCCAATGGCACGTGTAGTGGGGTAAATGACCTTTTGGGTTTAGATTTCCAAGTACGTTGGCCACCTTGTTGCTTGCGTTGATCTTTCTGTTGTTGTTGTGTTAGAGCCTGACCAGAGACCAGGACTGCCCCAACAGTGTTGGATCTATTCTTCCCATTGTATGGCTTTTTTACAGCATCAGAAGATGTAGCCACTTGAATTTTTCCGCTTTGGATACCACTTTCAACACGTTCCCCAGTCAGTATGAGGTCGGTGAAACCAGATGAAGAGCTTCCAAGTAGATAACTATAGAAAGGACCAGCCAATGTACTCATGAACATGTCAACTAACTCTCGGTCAGCCAAAGGGGGTTTAACTCTACCAGCCAAGTCTTCCCATGTATGGATGTTCGTACCCTCCTGTTGATAGTACCATTCGAGTTGAGTTCCAGATAAGCTCTCTTGGAAGAGGTGGATCCATAGCTTCTTATCGGCGGTATGAGGTTGAATCTTCCTTACATAAGACCTCAAGTGCAATTTAGGACAAGAGACTCCATCGTATTTTGCAAAAGTTGGAACCTTGAATTTCGGAGGGATAACAACTCCAGAGATGGATCCTAGCTCCTCAAAATCCAGACCGGGTACCTTCTGAATTCCATAGCTTTCATACGTTCCTCCAGCAGTTTGTACTTGTCATCAGGATGTTCGTCCTCATAGTAATAGCCCTCTTCTTCCTCAGAAAGCTTGGCAGAATCATGGTTACTTTTTGCCTCAGTCTTGATACTAGCATCATCATCTTCGTCACTGTCTTCAGAGGCCTCAGCATCCTTGAGTTGCAAGATCGGTCTAAGCCTTTTCCTTAGAGTCTTCTTGCCTTTCTTCTTCTTCTTCTTGGTAAGGAGCGCTTTCAGTTCATCTTGCCCCTTGGACAAGTTCAGGATCCGATCTTGAAACTGGGCATTCTGAGCTTGAAGGTCTTTGACTGATTGCTCGAGATTCATGATGCTGAAATAAACAGCGAGGAGGTGAGAAACCTGTGGTGGAAACCTGTGATGCAATGTTATGAATGCAAATGCAATATTTTCAAGGATATTTAGGAAATTTAGTTAGCAACATTGAAAAATGATTGGTCGCCTCTTCATTTGGAGGGCTCGTATTCTTGAAAATTCTTCTATAGGAATCAAGCTCACCATATCCAGTGGGTCATAGCCTCTGATTCGGGAACTTCTGAATTTGAAGGTACCTGGCTAGAGGAAAATAAATCCTCTCGCCCCTTGATAGGTACCGAGTCTCTGAATTGGAAGGTATGTGGCCAGAGGAAAATAAATCCTCTTGCCCCTAGATAGGAATTCCGTCCTTGATAAGAGCACCTGAAATTGTGCGCCCTAAATCCCTAAGATCCTTGAAAGGGCTAGTTAAATCATGTTATGCTTATGATGTCATGATGTTATGCGGATGCCATGCATCAGGAAAAACGTAAGGTGATGAGGAGAAACAAGTCCTACAAGAAAAACCTGCAAGGAAACGAAAGGGTTAGTAGTACACACAAGCAAGTCACACAAGTGTCCTTAGGTATAGGGGCTTGCATGAAGTTCGTAGGTAAGTACCCTCCCCACTGAAGTTTAGTTGGTTCAACCTGTCCTAGAATAGTAACCGGGTTCTATGGTGCTCATATCCCTGATCTTTCTCGCGGGCATTGTCTCAACATGGCACTCGATCGGCCAGCCAAAAGCATCCCTAGAGTCCAATCTCAATGAGTGTAGCATCGAGTATCAACCGGCTTCAGTCAGGAATCCAAAGCCAGCTATCTCGCTACTTCCTATAGGCCAAAGTCAAGTTCAACTAGGGTTCTAAGGGCGAATTAGTGCTTATGACACCACGCGGTAGCCAAATGTCTCCTCAATCATATTCAAGGGCCATCAGGACAAACCAAAGCGTCGCACTAACAGTGGCCACCAGTTCAACCATAATGATACATGTCGTACAGCCTCCCTGGTCTCATGCCACATACCTAAGGTACACTAGATTCGGGTGTAGGATCTTTCACACAGCAGAATACCTAAAACAGCCTTGAAAAGATAAAGCAATCAAGTCAAACAAATTTAAAGTGATCCTAGCTCTAAGGTAACCCCTCTTTTATTCGAAAGCGTCCCTAGCAGAGTCGCCAGTTCTGTAATATGGTGAACTGACTTTATTTGATATATGCGGATAGCAAGAGTCGCCACCGACTTTTATTTTATCCAATTTAATAGAAAGGCTAAAAGAACAGAAAAAGACCTTTTAAAAAGATTTTGAGTTCGGGGGGTAAGTTATACAAAGGGAAGGTGTAAGGCACCCTTTGCATCCATGGTTATCCATGGGCTCTTAATTGCTTAGCTCACTTGTTTGTTTGAATTGTTTGAAAAGATTTTGAATAAGGGCTTTAGCTTGTAAATAAGCGTAGCCTTTTTGAATTTGACTTTGAAAAGAGTGGGAAAAGAGTTTTGAGTTTAGAGCAAGCAATTAGTAGCAACTACCCTAAGTTTGAAAAATCGTTCTTTTAGCTTTTCGGGCGAAATGGTCTATCCATACCATGAGAGGGCAGGAAGTCTTTCAATTGGATGTTGAAAGGGTCATCGAGTAATCGTTCGTCATAAGACTGTCCCTTGCCATAAAGAGGGCAGGTAGTCTAAGGGAAGGATATAATAGTCATTTTTAGGCATCATGCGAGGATACCTTAGCAATTGGGACAATCATCACTTTTTTACCGAGGCAACTTCGAGGGAGTTTCAATAACTTTAAGGCAACCTTTGCTTTAGGTTTCCTCGGAATCGAGGGACTTGACTATTTTTAGGTAACAAAATTAAGGCAAGTGGTTAATTCAGATATTTATCTTATAATTAGTTATCCTAATTCTGTTAAAGGCTTGCACTCCCTAAGATTACTAACCACGCAGTTTAAAATTGCAGAAATTAAAGGCAGGAAAATAAACATCCTACGCTATTACAATAAACACCTGCGGGGATGGGGAATTAAAAGGCAAAAGAAAACCCAAGGCAAAAATTAATTTCCACATCTTCTTTGCCTTGATCTTCTTTGAATCTTTGATTGACTCTGATCATCTTAGAATTTAGACAGAAAATGAATAAAAGTTAGTGTAAGAGGGATTCATTGACTGTTCGAGGCAACCCTATTTTAGGCAAAAATAAAATTAAAATAATATTTAAAGAAGAAAAGAAATAGAACTTAGCTTTTCGATAGGGTGAGGCGCGTGGCTGAAGAATCCTGATTAATCCTGAAATTTAGGCACTACGAAGAGGAATGTTAGTGTAGGAATGATCTAATAATTATAATGTAACAGATTAAAAATTAAAATGGTAATAATTTAGGCAAACAAATGAACAGGCAAAACCCCAAATGGGGAGCAAGTTAATCAGGGTTAATGGGCAACACCTACCAGTAAACCTAAGGCTATTAGGATTTATAAATGAATCGAGGTTAACAAACCTAAAAATTAATTATTGGTTTCTAACCTAATTAATTTTAAAATCGAATAATCCTGATTAAATTATTTTTATTAACCCTAATTTAATTATTTAACTAAACTAAACCTATTTTGAAACTAATTATTTACCTTAATTAAAATCTAAGTAAAAGAAAAAAACTAAATTAAATTAGTAAATTAAATTATTAAAACAATTTTATTAACTAGAAGTTCATTATTTTAAAAGAATTAATTTGAAAGAAAAGAGAATATATATATATATATATATATATATATATATATATATATATATATATATATATATATATATATATATATAGCTAAAAAGAAACATATAGAGTCAAAATAAAATAAATAAACAATAAGGAAATTATGAAAACTTAGCGTTTTGATTCAGCATTGCAGGCTCCTGGAGGTCTTTAGTACACTTGCGCGTCCAGAGGCGTTGGATCCAGGCTTGATGAGATCCTAAGGCTCCGATCTGAAGCTGCATGGTGAG
This sequence comes from Vicia villosa, assembly GCF_029867415.1. Lineage (NCBI taxonomy): Eukaryota > Viridiplantae > Streptophyta > Magnoliopsida > Fabales > Fabaceae > Vicia > Vicia villosa. The sequence goes on from NW_026705586.1 coordinate 298,801, forward strand.
GCTCCGTTGGTGTGGCGTACCGGATCAGGAGGATGACGTTTCATTAAAAAAATTAAGAGGCAGGGAGGAATCGAACCCCCACCCTTTGCCTTCCTCACGTAACTTGATTGCCAGCTGGGCTGTTTGTCTAATTTGAAAATAAAACCAGCAAAATTAATTATGAAAAAAAGATAAAACTAAGGGAGAAAAGTAAGCGTGGGACCCAGAGAACGTTGACTGGCCAATGAAACGGAGACACCCATGCGGAGAGAGAATGGGACTCGTTGACTAGCGAATTGAGGGGAGCCACGCGTGTGGTGTTGTTCGTCTTCTTCGCTGCTTTCAAAACCGAGGCTTAGCTACGAATTGCACGCGAACTAGCCACGGTTTCTGTGGGAATTTTCCTAGCTGATTCTACAAACATCAATTCCTGCATAAACGAGTCAAACAACAAAATATAATGACCCAGCCTTGCTAATTAACAAGATACGAGTCTAATGGCGGCATCGTTTCGCCTGGATAAGGCTTGGAACATTGAAAACAAAGATACACCTCTTGTAAGCCCTAACCATGGCAATTATCGGTTTAGGCCTCAAAGCGTCCATGTCCCGCGTCCATGTCCCGCGTCCAATATACTCCAAAACATGTTGGGAACTCAAAGAAACTATTAGCTTAGGTTAACACACGATGCAATACGGAAAACGGAAATATCATACGTATGAACATGAGTGATGAAAAGAGATGTGTTTTAGGCTTTTTAGATCGCAACTTACCATCCCTACCTGCTCTTTGGCACCTCAAAAAGAGAATAGGATGACCTGTTTGGGCTGGTAGTGTCTGCAAGTAGGAGAACGAAAGTTCATACTCCTTGGAGATTTTGGAATTTTGAGGGGAAGCCTTGAGGACTAGGATTCGTTCCCTTTTGGGTCAGAATGTTTAGAGAATATATATAATGGAGAAACCTAGGGTTTTTCATGGGCTTGGATCCTTGAGTTTGGAGAAAGAAAGCACTTGATTGAAAAATCTTATGTTTTCTTTCTAAATTTAGCCAAAATTTCTCCATAATCATATGATCACGATTCTGGACCTTCGTAGTGATTATTTTGGCCTTCACATTATTAAAAATAGAAGCCTTTAAGATTTATCCCATTACTTTATAATTTTACTTAATTTATTTATCATTTAAATGAGGAAAAATCTGAATAAATCAAAATAAATGTC